>NW_005871128.1:4363849-4370741 GCF_000147115.1 Myotis lucifugus
AAGTCACGAGGATTTGATATGAGAACAGTCCCTAGATATCAGCAGAAATTCCTAATCATTTTAATATATTTTATTTAATGTTTAAATATTATTATATATTTATCCAATTCACTAGCCTCCAAAACCTTCTAAAAGTAAGGGAAAAGAAAAATCATTTCATAAATCAGAGGTCAATTAAAAACAAAACTATGGCCCTCGCTGGTTTGGCTCAGTGGACAGAGCAGTGGCCTGAGGACCAAAGAGTTCCAGGTTTGATTCCTGTCAAGAGGATGTACCTCAGTTTCAGGCTCCTCCCCGGATCCTGGTCAGGGCTCATGAAGGAGGCAACCAATCAGTGTGTTTCTCTCACACCAATATTTCTGTCTTTCCCTCTCTCTTCAACTCTCTCTAAAAATCAATGAAAAAATATCCTCGGGTGAGGATTAAAACACACACACACACACACACAAAAAAAAAACTATGTTTTAGCTTAACCAAATCAAGTGATACTGCCACTTGCAGGAATTTAACAGCTACACATGTTAACGGCCTGGCTGGTTTAATTATTTTGCTTTTCCTGAATAGCCTAGGACCCTAATCACCATATGATCATATATATCTGTAATGATTGTAATTGACTGGGAGTTGTGTTAAAGGACATGCAAAATGCCATTCTAGGTCACAGAATAGTCCATGCCTCATATGCTCATGCCTCATAGTTCAATCACTGTTTGAGAGGTCCAAATATAAGCGCAAACATAAAATTTCCCCAGCAGTATCAAACATGTGAAGAATATTCAACAGTAAGGAAAATAAAATCACCAACAGTATTTTGCATCAAGCCTAATAAATTATGCATATATCGTTGTAGCTGAAAACTAATTGGCAAAAATTATAAAATATTGTTTGTAGCACCTTTTAATATCCAAAGAACATCTTTAATCACTTTCCTTTTCCTTTTATTCTTGCTTTCTGAAGAATTTGCTTTCTCTGGAAGCATTAACTTGCAGTACTTATTTAAGATAAAGTGGCATAAATGGTTTACCTAGTGATGATGGACTGCTAAAGACATCAATCTGTCTTCATTGTCTCCTGATGAATTCTTATGGAGCATGTTAAGATATTTTTATAAACATTAATTTATCATACTTCATAGTAATGAATTGACACAGGGCTTCCTAAATTAATATGTTTCTAACAATTTGCCTTTCTAATGTGTTCATATGCTGTATTCTATGAGGGTGATTACACTGTTGAAACTGGGTTACACTCTTATTTTTAGTAATAAAAACAGAAGTTACTGGGACAAATGATTATTCTTAGAAGAGAGAGAACATTTTAACTTTTACTTAAACTTCAAACTGTCATGAACAGCACAAATACTATATAACATTTTAATATCCATGAATTTTTGTCTATCTTCTAGACTATAAGCTCCGTGAAAAAAAAAAAGTTTTATTAACTTTTTCATGCTCAAAATAGTATGTGGTGAATACTGTCCCTTAATAAATAGCTATTGAATAAATAAATAAGTTTAATTGTCCTCTCTACGTGTAATTGAGAATGATTTTTGTCCTACCCAACCCCAATATGTATAAAATAAAATTATTATAATCATTTGACCAAGCCATCGCCTAATTATGGAATTACTCTAAGAAAAGTTAAGTCCAAAACATAAAAGATGCCAGTCACTTTCTCACTGAAACAAAACACATACCTGAATCACACACACACACACACACACACACACACACACACACACATCTAAAATTTACATTTACTTGAAACACACACATGTACCTAAGACACAAGCATCTGAAACCTAATGACTGTACTGTCCTTAATACTGTATTTCTTCATTTATAAACACCTCCATAGATGGAACCAAGTAGATTCTTATTCTCTTTTGCTCATTATTTTCTACTTTGAAACTTTTTTTTCTCTCAAACTATCTTACAAGAACCTATAGTTTGGTTTTATCTGCTAGTAACAGAAAATAAATAAGTTTCAATAAGGAAACTGATTATTTGAGACATTAAGACACCTAGAATTATGGCAAGCCACGAGAGAACTACAGTCCACCCACAAAGTACTAGTAGAATAGGTTACAGAGCACTTGACTCCCCTTATCTGCCACCCAACCAAAGAGAAGCTCATAACAGTGTGGTTCCTCGTCACATCTTACATGAAGAGAAAGACACCCCTCTTGGATCCAGGACCATAGTCCTGCCTTTCAGTTTTACCAGACCATATTAGGTTGCCCACAGGTGCTAGGAAAATATCACAATGATTGATTTAAATTGGAATCCACCCATGAAGCTAGTGAGAGAGGTAGCTTCCTCAGAAGTACAGAGCTGCATGAAGGAGGCTCAGGTACTAGAGCAAAATCCAGCTTCTATTAGAAAAACAGAAGGCATGATGGACAAGTAGGCAATGTAAACATCCAACAGTCTCCTTCTCAGACCCTCCCACTATTGTCCACCCCATTCTGGACTCTTGAAAGGATAAAGTGGAAATTTAATAGTTTTCTCTAAAAATTATTAATATCACAGTTTCAAAAATCTAATCAATACTAGGTTCCAGGTTGGTAATTGCTTACAATAATCACAAATTCAAGTCCTGTTGGGATCTCTATAGAATCCTCAAAAAATAGCACCTTTTCATTTTTAATTTTTTGAGGAAACTCCACACTGTTTTCCATAGTAGCTGCACCAGTCTGCATTCTCACCAACAATGTACTAGGGTTCATTTTTCTCCACAACCTTGCCAGCACTTGTCGTTTGTTGATTTATTGATGATAGCCATTCTAACAGGTTTGAGGTGATACCTCATTGTTCATTTAATTTGCATCTCTCTGACTTTGAGCATTTTTTATGTCTCTTGGCCATATGTATGTCTTCTTTGGAGAAGTATCTATTCAGGTCCTCTGACCATTTTTAAATGGATTGCTTGTCTTCCTTTTGTTGAATCATATGAGTACTTTATATATTTTAGAAATTAACCTCTTATCAGATGTATCACTGCCCCCTGGTGGTCAGTGTGCATCATAGCAACCAGTTGTTCAGTCGATCCGTTGCTTAGGCTTTTATATATATAGACAAGAGGCCCGCTGCACGAAATTCATGCACGGGTAGGGTCCCTAAGCCTGGCCTGAGATCAGGGCCAATCTTCCCTGGCTGCCAGAAGCCAGCCCCACCCCCCACCACCTGTGTCTGCCCCACCCCCGGTTCCCCATTCACCATCGGGCAATCAGAGCCTGCTGACCGGAGGAGAGACCGAGAGGTTGGCCGTTCCCACCTGCTCGCCAGCCCCGGACCCCCACGCACCGGTCACCCTCTGTGTGTGGGGCGACCAGCCAGGCAAACGAGGCCCTGCTCGCTCACACCCGCCTTAGCTTGGCACCACCAGCGTCTGCTGCCACCAACCCCTGGTTCCCTGTTTGGGCGATCAGGGCCTGCAGGCTGGGGGCAGCTCCTGCATTGAGCATCTTTTCCCTTGGGGTTCAGTGAGTGTCATGGTGACCATATATATCGATTATATCTCATATTCCTCAGACCTCAATCTGAAACTTAAAAAAAACAAAATATTGTTTTTAAAATACTATAGTGGTAAACTAAAAAGTGCTAGTTTGGAAAGTCTAAATCAATAGTCAAAGAGTAGAGAGGACAAGTTCGATAGAAAGAATAAGCATTACCATCATCAAAATCTGTAATGCTCCTCTGGAGCTGACTGGGGCAGTGAAAAGTGACCAGTTCACAGGAGTAATTGAACATATAATACAGTATACAAATGATGTATGTAGAATTGTACACCTGAAAAACAATAATTTTATTAACCAATGTCACCCCAATAAATTCAATAAAAAAGAAAAGTACTTGAAAATAAATCACCCAGCACAGTTTCCAACATCGTTACAAAATCATTAACTATAGCAATCTCTAATAGCTAAAATAGATTTTAACAAAGATTAAATCTGAGCTTTGGGGTCAGGTAAAAGTCCCATAAGATTCTTCTTCTGGACCAAAACCCAACTAAAATTAAAATTTCAAATATAAAATCATTAATTTTTTTATGTTAGAATACATCATTTTAAGTGGTTGGGTTGATAAGTATGAATACCTATGAAAAGATTTAACACAAATTGTACTACATAATCATAGAGTTCTTAGTATGTTGCAAACTAAGGATGTTGCAATTTCTTTTAGGTTTTTCTGGAGCTAGCTCAAAATAACAAAACAGTAGATTAATGCTCACATGATCTATTTCCATTTTAACTTCTAAATCTAAAGATGACCACATACTTGATAGATTGGGTAATAAATTGTTAAAGAAATGCTGCTCTTTTTCTACCTTCCAATTCACACCCCTCTCTTATACCTGTATCATATTTACCTCTCCATTGCTTCCTGATATTCTTATACTGTTTGGATCTTAATGTTCAGTCAGCTGGTACCACAACATGCCACTTGTCCTAACCTACCCCTTTACCAACCAACATTCCGCCTCTATGTTAGCAGTCTTGAAACTGGAAGTCACATTATCTTCTCAAAACTTTCTGAGGATAATTATTACAGAGAATGTTGTGTTTGTTAATTCTATCTTCTGGCCCTAGAATTATATTTATTTCCTCTGTGATAAGATATTATATGCACTTATCTTGTGTTCTCTCACTGAGTATTCCCAATAATTTTCCCAAGAAAGCAGTGGAAATGCAACCCCCCCCCTCCAAGAACTTGACAGAATAATACAATGTTTTCAGTGACACTCATTTAAAAGCTTATAATAGAAAAAACATTCTGAACCCATTTAAAAGTTAACAAAATGAATGGCAATATCAGTAATATTTCCCTCCCTCACATGGTGTCTAATGCAATAATTTCATGTAAAAAAATCTTAGAATTTCCTATGTCAGAATGGCATCTCTTTCTATCTCTCTCATTTTATCTTCTTTTTGTCATTTCTCACTTTTAAAAAAGTCATAGATATGCCTTTAGGAAAAAAAGAGAGAGAACAAAGCTTTGTGGTTTTAAGTCCCAACTGAATATGTCAGTAGCGTTATTTTCAACCTATTCCAAAAAACTAAGTCATTATTTTTAGCTCCTGTATGTTTTTACAGAAAATACAGTTTGCCTTAATTTTATTTTATATATATTATATAAATATATATGTGTGTATATCTACACTAATAAAAGAGAAACATGGTAATTAACGTATGACCGCTACCCTTCCCATTGACTAATCAGCATATCCTTATGCAAATTAACTGTCAGCCAAGATGGCTGCCGGCAGCCATGCACTGAAGCGAAAAGGGAGGCTTGCTTGCTCCAGTGATGGCGGACTCCAACGTTCCCCGCCTGACTTGCTGGCCTCTCAGCTGCAACTCTAAGCAACATTGTAACAAATATAGAAGCTAAACAAAACCCCAGAAACCGGCTTTCAGTCAGCCAGGCTTCAGCCAGCCAGACCGCAACATTGTATCAAATACAGAAGGTAAAGGCCAGAAACCTGCTTTCAGCAGCGAGGCCTCAGAGCTAAAGCTGGCCCAGAATAGAAAAAAAGAAAAGAAAAAAAGGAGCAGTTGGGAGCTTCAGTCACCCGCCAGCCTGAAAACGGTCCTCAGCCCCTCACCCAGACTGGCCAGGCACCCCAGTGGGGACCCCCACCCTGATCCAGGACACCCTTCAGGGCAAACCAGCCAGCCCCCACCCGTGCACCAGGCCTCTATTCTATATAGTAAAAGGGTAATATGCCTCCCAGCACCGGGATCAGCGGAGCCGCAAGGCCTCCCAGCACTGGGATCAGCGTGACAGGGGGCAGCGCCCAAACCCCCTGATCGCCCTGCAGCTCTGTGTGTGACAGGAGGCGGGGCCACAACCTCCCTATCCGCCCTGGTCTGTTCGTGACAGGGGAAGGCGCCCCAACCCCCTGATCAGCCCTGCTCTGTGCCTGATAGGGGGGAGCTCCCCAATCCCCTGATCGCCCTGCGGCTCTGTGTGTGACAGGGGGGAGCTCCCCAACCCCCTGATCGCCCTGTGGCTCTGTGTGTGACAGGGGGCGGGGCCCAACCCCCTGATCAGCCCTGCTCTGTGCCTGATAGGGGGGAGCTCCTCAACCCCCTGATTGCCCTGCGGCTCTGTGTGTGATGGGGGCGGGGCCACAACCTCCCTATCCTCCCTGCTCTGTTCGCGACAGGGGAAGGTGCCCCAACCCCCTGATCAGCCCTGCTCTGTGCCTGATAGGGGGGAGCTCCCCAATCCCCTGATCGCCCTGCGGCTCTGTGTTTGACAGGGTAGAGCCATAACCTCTCCATCGGCCCTGCCCTGAGTGTGACAGTGGTGGCGCCCCAACCCCCTGATCGGCCCTGTTCTATGGGTGATAGAGTGTGGCGCCCCAACCCCCCTCCACGGGCCTTGCTCTATGTGTGACAGGGTAGAGCCATAACCTCCCCATTGGCCCTGCCCTGAGTGTGACAGGGTGCAGCGCCCCAACCCCCTGATCCGCCCTGCTCTGTGTGTGACAGGGGGTGGTGCCCCAACTCCCCTATCGGCCCTACTCTGTGAGTGACACGGGGGAGCTCCTCAACCTCCTGATCGGCCCTGCTCTGTGCATGACAGGGGGGAGCTCCTCAACCCCCTGATGGGCCCTGCTCTGTGCGTGACAGGGTACTGAGCCCCAACCCCCCTGATGGGCCCTGCTCTGTGAGTGACAGGGGGCAGCGCCCCAACCCCCTGATCGGCCTGGTTTTGTGATTAAAAGGGGGTGGTGCCGCAACCTCCCCATCGACCCTGCCTTTGGGGTGAAAAGGGGGGGGGGGCCCAACCCCCCCCAAACCGCCCTAACCCTTGGGTGTAATTAGGGGGGGAAACAAAACCTCCCGAAACCCCCCCTGGTCTCTGGCTTAAGGGGGGGGGCC
>NW_005871128.1:4370841-4433041 GCF_000147115.1 Myotis lucifugus
CTGCCACCCGGGAGCAGGCCTAAGCCAGCGAGGTGCGTTATCTCCCGAGGGTCCCAGACTGCGAGAGGGCACAGGCCGGGCTGGGGGACTCCCCCCGAGTGCACAAATATTTGTGCACCAGGCCTCTAGTATATATATAAAATTCTAATTGTCTGCCTAACTTTAGTTCTTTTACATTTTCTCAGAAAACATAGTTTTGTTTTATTGAAAGAAAAGCTTTTTTTAAAAAACATAGCACTTCTAAGTCATCACATTAGAAAGAAACAAAATAAGTGAAGTGATGAAATTAAAAAGTACTGTCTAAACAGAGTTTGATAGTGTCTTACACAGTTGAAAATACACAAGGGGACATATGTAATACTTTCTGTAATAAAGACTTTAAAAATAAATAAATAAATAAAATTTAAATAAAAACTTTTTTTAAAATCCCTTTTGCCTACCCTGAGATATTAAGACGGCTGATAAGGCATGATCCTACTATCTTCTCAAGTTATCGGCACCTGAATAAATCACTTTCTTTCCATCAAATAAATAAATAAATAAATAAAGGAAAATACATTTACCATACAAACATAGCCATCATACTTCATGGTACTTACCCTATTAAAATAAAACTTATGTTCATACAGATACCCTTAAGAAAATATCTAGATTGATTATTCATAAATGACAAAACCTAGAAAGAACCTAGGTGAATGAATAAACAAGCTGTAATACATCCTTATCATAGAATACAATTCAGAATAAAAAGGAAACAAACTCCCAATTCATGCAAAACATGTATGAAACTTAAATGCATTTTTATATCTGAAAAACAATAGTTATATGTTGTATGATTTAATTTATATATTTAGAAAACAGAACAATAGGAACCATGTTTTACATGGTTCAAAATTAATTAAAAATGAAAACTAAAATAACATGCAAAGAGAACCAAATACACATAATCATATATCAAACTAATGATGTTAACACAAAC
The DNA here is from genome assembly GCF_000147115.1 of Myotis lucifugus. NCBI lineage: Eukaryota > Metazoa > Chordata > Mammalia > Chiroptera > Vespertilionidae > Myotis > Myotis lucifugus. The sequence goes on from NW_005871128.1 coordinate 4,371,821, forward strand.
ACAATAAAAGTTAAACCTATTTTAGATGCAGTACTGTGATCAAACTCCTTTTTACATATGCCATAGAAATAAAAAGAATTGCCAAGCATTTTTAACTTTAATTAATAGTACTCTTTAAACTAGTAGATAGTGACATCAGTGTAGAAATTCCATAACTAGTTTATAGTATAAACTTAAGTGCAAGCAAAGCAAATGAATAAATATACTGATGTTTGGAGAATCAAAATTTTCACTACGGAAGAGAGCAGATATGAAATGGGGTAAAATGGGTAAGAACTCTGAATTTTTGGATTTGAATTACAAGGATGAAAATTATCTCTTAATTATTAAAACACAAACACAAATATGCCTATTTTTGCATGCATACACATATGTATATATTCATGTGATGTATGTACACATGTGTGCATTTCATAGCTAGGTACCCTAAAATTCTAGAAGAAACAGCACTCTAGCGACAATAACTACACCAATCCCCTTGAATTTTATTCCTAAAATAAACTAGAGAAAATTCTATAATTATTAGAGAAATGCTTGATTCCAGGATTCTAGTGAAAAAAGTAAAAAGTGAGCTTCAAATGTCTTCTTTTACATGTACCCCCACTGACCAAACTTGGGACAACTTAAATAAAAAGAGAACAATGTAACTAAAAAAGTGTAAAATATTAAATTAAAAATTGTTCATGAAATCATAAAAATATTCAAATATGAAAAATTTAACAAGGAAAAATGTATTTACTAAGTATGCAAGCAGTTAAATGTAGAAAAAATAATCCTATATAATAAAAGGCTAATATGAAAATAGACGGAACAACCGGTCACTATGACATGCGCTGACCACTAGGGGATGCACGCAGAACATGGTGGGTGTCGGCAGCAGGCAGCAGAGCATGGAACATGGTGGGCATCTGCCACTACGGGACAGTGGAGCAGGTGAGCGAGGAGTGCCAGACCAAGGTGGGGTGCTGGTCGCTGTCATTGGGGAAGCCTCTGGTGGTTACTGAAAATTCTTTGCTCCCACATGCTGTGGTGCCACCCGGCACTCACACCTGCTGCCAGTGCCAGCCCCACTGGCACCCCCTGCTGGCACCCAGCGCCGGTCCTGATCACCCGGCACCCTCAGCAGGTGCGAGCGGCAGCTGCCATCCCCAATCGCCCCTGAGGACTTCTCCACCTCCCCCTGCTCCTGAGGGTCGATTGGGGCAGCAGCCTCCACTCTCAACTGCTGCTAGCACCAGCCCTAATCACTCCGCGCCATCAACGGGTGTTAGTGGGGCTGGCACCGTCAGCACGTGGGAGCAGTGGCGGCAGGAGCGGGGCTACTGGCAGACAGGGGACCAGGGGCCATTGTGGGAGGGGCCGAGCAGGTTTGCAGAAGATGGGCCAAGACCCACCCCTGTGCCCACCGCAGCCTCGTGGCCTACAGTTCCTTCCAAGGTGCACGAATTCATGCACAGACCCCTAGTAGAATTATAAAAACATCATAAACAACACTCAAGTTATCAATGATTAAGGAAATCATCATCAATGGATGCTAAAACCACTGGGAGAAAGATATTTTTGAATAGTATATATACATAGTCTCAAACTATAGCCCTATAACTTACTTATTAAACTGTTGAAATTATTATTTTTAATTGACATATATGCAACACTTTAATCAAGTGAATAAACTTAGCAAAAGCAATAATGGTACAAATTGAATTCATGTGCCTTCTACGGTTATGTCACAGGAAATTCATATCTCCTCTGTGGCCAAAAAAGTTTAACCTGAATGTAATCTTAAGTAGACACTCCAAACATTGTCAGAGAACAATGAAATAACTTGACTGAATTGCTAAAACAAATTCAATATTATTGCGAAAGACAAAGGTGAGGAAAGTCATTGAATAAAGGTGACTAAAGAGACATTTCAACCAAATGTACTACATAAACCTTGATTTGATCCTTATTCTTTTTAAATAAACTATATAAATTAAATATTAGTGAATAATGTTGATTTTCTCAGGTATGATAGTGGCATTGTTATGTAGAGTGACCTTGTTTTCAAAAGTACATGCTGAAATGTTTAGGGTAGTGTTTAAGTGTCTTGAGGTCAATAAATTACTTTCAAGTAGTTCACAAAAACATGTATACCCTCACATACCCTCTAACACACATTTAAAGCACAAATGTGGCAAACTTAATCCAGGGCATTTTTTAACATTTTAATATTTTATTACAGAACAAATTTAGCACAGAAAGATAGTACAAACTGTTCTCACATATCACACACCCAGGTCCTCTTACTACTAATAGCTTATATTGGTATGGTACATTTGTTATAATTAGTGAACCAAAATTAATATATTACCTATACTAATAAAAGGGTAATATGCAAATTGGTCAGCATGCCCTTATGCAACGATTGAACAGCAGGTTTGCATGGGGTGACCAGGCCAGTAGGGGGGGCAATGAGGGGCGACCAAACAACCAAATAGCAGGTTGTGTGGGGTGACCAGGCTGGCAGGGGGGCAGTGAGGGGCGACCAGGCCAGTGGGTGGGGCAATTGGGGGCAACCAGGCTGGCAGAGGGGGGCAGTGAGGGGCAACCAGGCCAGCAGGCAGAGGCGGTTAGGGGTGATCAGGCTGGCAGGCAGGCAGGCAGAGGCCATTAGGAGCAATCAGGCAGGCAGGCAGGTGAGCAGTTAGGAGCCAGTGGTCCAGAATTGTGAGAGGGATGTCCCCGGGATCGGGCCTAAACCAGCAGTCGGACATCCCCCGAGGGGTCCCGGATTGGAGATGGTACAGGCTGGGCTGAGGGGACCTCACCCCATGCATGGATTTCATGCACTGGGCCTCTAGTTATTAACTAAAGTCCATGCTTTATTCTGATTTCCTTAGGTTTGCCTCATGTCCTTTTTCTTCTTCAGATTCCCATCCAGGACAGTACACTACTCTTGGTTTTCAAGCTTCTCAGGTTTCTACTGGTCTTGATATTTTTGAGGTTTTCTTAGGTTTTTATGATCTTGACAGTTTTGAGGAGTACTCAGCAGGTATTTTGCAGACTACCCCTCAAATAGCATTTGCCTCATGTTTTTTTTCACATTCAACTGGGGTAATATGTTTTAGGGAGAAAGACCACAGAATTAAAATGACATTCTCATCACCTTATCACAAGGACACATACTATTTATCGTGACAGCACAGTTGATGTTGACCTTGATTACCTAGATGAGGCAGCCTTTGTCAGATTTCTTTGCTGTAAAGTTACTCTTTTCCTCCCTTCCCACACAGTATTCTTAGGTAGGAAGTTACTATGCCCGCCCACACTTAAAGGAGAGGAGTTATTCTTCTCTTTCTTCCTCCTTCAGGCAAAATGTTTACATAAATTATTTAGAATTCTCTTGCATAGGATATTGGTGTATTTTTCCCATTTATTTATTTGTATATTAATTATTTATATCAGTGTGAACTCATGGATATTTATTTTATATTTTGGGTTACAGTCAAGTAGTGCTTTATTTACTTTTTACCCAAATTTCTCTAGATTTGCCACTGGGGATTCTCCATAGGCTCTTGTATCCTTTTGACCTATTCTTATCATTGTGGGTTTTTTCCTTTTTTTAAAAAAAAGAATTTCCTTACTTTCTAGTTTTACAAGATACTTAGACTCATCTTGTCTATATCCTGTTCCAGTCCCACATCAGCAGTTTCTCCAGGGATCCTGTTTTGTTTTGGGTTTTTTGTGTGTTTTTTTAAATATATATATATATATATATATATATATGTAGACATTTATAAAAAGCAAGGTCTAAGAGCTGGGTGTGCTTTCTTGCTCCTGGGGTATCACTGTTTCCAGGCTCTCTCAGAAGACAGAGCAAGGAAATATATATGTATATTGATCATGTATACATAATATACAAAATCTATAAATCTAAACCTAATTATAATATACTATAATTAATATCATATAATATATATATAATTAATATAAATTATGCTAAACATTTGAGTTCATACTTAAGTCCTCAACCTGAATCCATTACCATAGGGATCCTTCTAGCCTTCTCCCCTTGCTTGTCTGTCATCTCTCATTCCAACAATGAGAAACATGGCTCCTATCATCATCATACATGTACCCCCTTGTTCAATTCCACTGTACATATATAGTGAGAGGTTTCAGAACTATTAACCTTATCTCCACAGGACACAATTTCATCAATAGAATACAGTGCTTATGTGCAGGCCCTAGTGCCTTTGATCTTACAGACTGCACTCAATTCCACTGTTGGACCAACACTCTTTTCCCCTATTTTGTTTGTTGTTTTTGTCCTTTCTGCAGGTTTGAAGTACTTCAAAATAAAAAATTAAAAACTGTTGAAAATAAAGTAAAATCATCTTATTTTGGCACATTTATAAAATCATAAAACCTTGGGAACCTTGCTGGAAGACCTCCCTGTTCCTATGTAAAGAACATATAAAAGAGAGACCCTGAGATTTAAGCTTTATTAATTTCTTAGTATCTTCATGTTAACTTTATGAGAACAAACTAAAGATAATGATGAGACCAGACATCATACAAGGATGCAGAAGAAGGTGCTCATCAAGAATTAATAGAAAACTCCAATAACTGCCCTTTTTTTTCTCTCTGTGATGAAAGATATAAGGTCATATATTTGAAGTAATAAGCTCTAGATAAACTTTAGGAAAAGTGCTGAAGGCACTAAATAGTTCATCTGAAAAATAGAAGGAAAAAGTAAACTGACTATTAAGTAAACCATCCAAGATTGGAAAATATATTTATACCTGTACTAGCCCACAGAGCTGAGTGCTCAGGTACCCTGAATAAGAATGCTGAAGGCAGTGGCTCAGTTGATTGGGCATCGTCCCATGCACCAGAGGTTGCCAGTTTGATTTCCAATCAGGGCACGTGGCTAGGTTGCTGGCGTGATCCTAATTAGGTAGGCATGCAGAAGGCAGCCAATTGTTTCGCTCTCACATTTATGTTTCTCCCTCTCCCTCTCCCTTCCTCTCTCTCTAAAGAGTAATTAAAACATCTTTTAAAAAAACAAAGATCGTTGAAGGCAGGTATTTGCAATGAACTAGAGAAGCAGCATGCTGAAGCTTAAGCCTTAATAATGTCTTTAGTATCTTCATGGTAACTTTACAAAGAAAAACTACAGGTAATGACAAGACTAGACATCATATAAGGATGCAGAAGAAGGTACTCATCAAAAATGGATAGAAACCCACTGGTTGAGAACCAAACCTTAGAGGAATGGTATTTATTGAATTTAAATAGGAGGACCTTTGATAATACAGCAAGGAAGAAAACTCTTATTTAGTTAACAAAACAAAACAAACACCCTCACCCCAGGAGTTAACTGACTAAATTTTATTCCTAAACAGGGTCAACCTCAGCAGCATTGAAGAAAAATAACATATACCTCTTTTATAAATTATACCCTCACAAGTAGATAAATGAACAATGTACTCTAAAAACCAATGCTTTGCTTGTTTCTTTAAAGACATCTGCCCTAATAGCATCAACACTATTTAAACTCCAAACCAAAGCTGGCCTACATGTTACCCCTGCAGGACATGCCTCTGCTTTTAGATACTTCGTCAGGTGCCACAACCATAACCCTCACAGAATGGCAAAAGGTATGGAAGAAACAGTGCATATACTCAGATCATGTTTTCAGAAGTGCCTTCCCATCCTGTGAAATCTGTGTCAGTTTAGCCACTGAGTCTGACATTAAAGAGAAGTGACATAGTGGCCTAAATAGAAGATGCAGTTTGGATACAAGTGGCTCTAGCTCAAGCAACACACAATAGCTAAACCTTCCTGGGATATTTGTTGTAAGAACTTGTAGTGTTTTATAAGGCAGAAAACATTCTGTTTCTCTGTGCTTCTACAGTGGTCCCAGAACCTCTTAAGTCTGACATGATACAGTTATATGTGCTTGTGGGTCAAGTTTAAATCCCTAATGCAAACATGAATCCAATAGAGTAGGTGCACTAAGATTCAGAGGCCTCAACATAGACTGAAAACAATCACACTGCTCATCAGGCCGGAAACCAACTGCAGACGGGAAGTGACTGTCCTGAGAAGTCCACTCTCCAGGGCAGTTTCCTGTCATTTCACCTTTACTTTGAAGTGTGAAAAATAAAAGCACAATGTTCAGAAGACTTGAAAACAAGACTTAATAACTTCCTCCCCCTCCACACACAAAAACAAAAAACAAACAATAACAACTCATTCTAATAAGATACAAAGAAAACCATAAGGAAAAAGAAGGGCCGTAATAAGGAACTAATGGAAATTATGAATTTTGAAATCAGACTCTATGGGTTAAAACCTCCACCTCTTACCTCATCATCCTTTGGGTCTTCATATATAAAGTAAAGATGTCATCGCTGACCCCGCTAAATGCTATGAGAATGGGTTAGGAAGCATATAAAATGCCAAGCCAAGGGCTTGATACAGTGTATATTCACTACATGGTGGATATGAAATCTTTCACAGATGAAGGAAATACCCTATGCACAGGGCAATAAGAATCTACTGGTGTTTTTTAAATGCCTTTTTTTGTAGATTTCAAGAGCATCTCATGCCTTCTTTTCCCCTTTAATCATTTAGTGTGATAGAGCATATGAATCATATTTCCGATTATTGAATCATGCTGTCATTCCCGGAACAAAACAAAACAACAAAACAATACTTGTTCCTGTCATCTGCTACTTTTAAAAAGACTGCTGAGTTTGCTAATAATTTATTTAGAGTTTTCCCACTTAAATGTATACATGAAGTTGTATTCTTTCTCATCTGCTTTATCAGTTTGGGGAGGTTGGGTTTTGCTAGCTATCACAAATGTTAAGTTGAAATATTTTGTATTTTCTATCTTAGGAATGTCTTTATACATCATAAAGAGCCAAAGTTTAAGAAAAGTTAAAAGGCATTTGCATATGTTTAAATGGATCCTTCCATTGTTAGGCAACTATAGATTGTTTTTTAAAATTAAGGAAAGTTCAAATTCATCTGTCTATAATGTCCCACATGGTCTCATTCTGCCTTAAAAACAAAGAAGGTGGAGAAAGAAGTGAGAGTTGAACAACTATTACCATTATGAGGTAATAAGGAAAGCACACAGGCACTGTCAAGTGGCAATTTCATTTATTTTGAGAATAAATTAAAGACAATGGGCTAGACCTCAAGGAAAGCATAGCTCAGGTATAAAAGAAGAAAAGTGTTTTTTCTAATATCTAACATCCTTCTCTATGGAGGTAGATGAATTGAGTCTCTATGGTATCAATTCAGTGTCCTACTGAAGACTGATAAGTAGAAATAGATTAAGCAATTGATTTAATCTGTTTCTTAAGATCACCATTACAGATCTCCGACCTAAGCCTTTTTGCATCCAAATCTCATGTGTTGGGAATGTAATCTCTATGAAACACAGCAGTTTGCACTTGCCTTGCCATGTTTCAGCAATTGCATCTGCAGCAGCCTTGACTATTAAGTGGGATAATGGGCAGAGTCAGGCAGATAAATATTTTCACATCAGCAACTGTGGTCATCAGGGCCAGATAGCACATTCCACCCTTGCTCACACTAAGGAGGTAAAGGTAACTTTCTGTGCAGGAGGAGATGTGAATTATGGTATTTTATGAGTTCTATGGCTTATTCCCAAAATGTTCATATACTTGAAAACTAAAAACACAGCGACCATTTATTTCCATGAAGCTGGAAGGGCTTTGAAGACTGATGACTAAATATCTGAACACAGGTGGAAAGTGCAATTCAGAAATGTTCTTCATCGTGATAATGCATCCAAGAAGGAATGCTGCATTCTCTTTGTTTTCGCTATTCTCTGTGACTTTTACACTCAGATTTTCTGGTGCTTTTTGATCTCATAAATTTCACTTCTGTTGCCCAGATATCATAAAATCATAAAAAGAAAATGCTAATTAAATGTTTAAACCTTCTGCAGACTACACAAAGAAAATCTTAGCTTTACTACTCTAAAAGAGAATATTGTTTTAAATGTAGTTCCTCTATTCAAAACTGTGGCTAAAGCCTTTTGAAAACATAGCATCAAATAATTACATTTGATCTTATTTCTGTCTCCACTTCAATCACTTTCAGCTGAAAAAAAGCTTGGCCTAAATATATGTGAATATTGAAATACGTATTGGCAAGGATCAGTTCAAACAATGTCTGTTTACATATTTTAAAGGTATATTTTTATTAATTTTAGAGAGGAAGGGAAAGGGAAAGAGAAACATCAATGATGAGAGAGAATCATTGACCAGCTGCCTCCTGAATGTCCCCAACTTGGGATCAAGCCCGAAAACTGGGTGTGTTCCCTGACCAGGAATCGAACCATGACTTCCTGGTTCATAGGTCGACACTCAACCACTGAACCATGCTGGCCTGGCTATTTACATCCTTAAAAGAGTCGATCGATATTCTAAATGCAAGACAGAGGGAAATTATGTGCCAATACCTCTATTTTGAGGAGAATTTCTAGAAATATGGCCATCACAACATATACACATATATGCACTCATGCCTAATAATATGTTCTAACTGGAAAATTTACAAATATTAATGTAATTAATTTTATTTATAAAAATCAGTGTTAAAACTATACCCAGAAGCCTGTATTAACCTAGTTTGATCAGTAAAAGAATTTCATCAAAGTGGAAGAATATATATTAAAATAAGGGGTTCCTGTTATGGTAAACTGCTTCTAAAAGAAGAAAAGGGAGGTTGTAAGAGCCAGCGAACCAGGACAGGTAATCATAGCCAAGCTGAGGATTTCCATGATGTGGACAAGATCTTTTTTGATTATTCAACCAGTTATATAAGCTACATGGAATTACATGATTTTGCACCTCAGAAAACATATTTTCTGCCCAGCTGGCATGGCTCAGTGGTTGAGCCTCTACCTATGATGTCATGGTTCCATTCCGGTCAGGGTGGTTGCAGTCTCCAGTAGGGGGCGTGCAGGAAGCAGTCAATCAATGATTTTCTCTCATCATTCATGTTTCTCTCTCTCTCTCTCTCTCTCTCTCTCTCCCTCCCTCCCTCCCTCCCTCCCTCTCTGAAATCAATAAAAAAAAATATATCTTTAAAAAACAAAACATACTCTCTTAGCTAAAATAAACCTGAGATATCAATATAAGGAAACCTCCACAACCCTCTGTTTTCTACTAACAGTTCATTTTTTTCAACTGTGGTTTCCCAGATTTTATCAAATGGACTGAAAGAATATATAACAGGAATTCTTTTCTTGTTCTGTGCAATCTACAGCATATAACTTTAAATATCCTGCTTTGCAAAATAAAAGGAATAAGAAACTTTTCAGTACATAGGGCATTTAATCAAAGTCAGCTCTCAGAAGAAACATAAAGCCATTTTCAAATGCTGACAAAGTAGGAAAAGAAAAATGAACCCTCATGTATCTTTAATGACGTTTCAGGAGGAAATATATATATCTTAGTGCTTTCTGATTTTTCAAATACTTGCCCTAATTTGGTAAAGCAAAATATTAATGTCATGCCCCTCCTCAATTGATTTCTATTTTAATCAAATATACTAATCAAACATAAAGCATTTTTTAAATAAAAGAAAATGAATTTATCAGGCAAGCCATGAAAAATGGCAACAGTTAATAATTTACCCTACAGTGAATTCTTTAAAGTTTTTCTGAGGAGTGCTAGGCCAAAACATTTGGTTGAAATAACTTTATCACACTCCTTATAAAGACGAGGGCTATTTGATCAATTCCCAAACTCATTCATACACACAAACTGTCTGTAGGGAGAGAAGGGACAGAGGTTTCCTTTGAAAGCTTAGGGCAATAGTAAGTCTGTCTGCTCTGACTCCTCTGGTAAATAATAGTATTGTGGTTAATATTTCAGGTACATTTTTAAATCTGCCCACCAGAGCCACAACTCTATTATGAAGCTTAGGCTCTACTCTACTTCCAAGGATATTTGTACTAAAGATTATGCCAAAAAGAGCATGTCCTTCATTTGAAATAATTTAACACAAACAAGAAATTTCTAGCTTTACAAGAAAAAGAAATTTTGCAGATTTATACAAAACTAGTGACCCAGTGCATGGATTTGTGCACATTGAAAGGAAATTAATTAGAAGGTGGCCAGAGGCAGGACTGGGCAAGACGGGCCAGACACCCCCTGGAGCCAACCTCCCATGGTCCCTTCCGAGCATCTGCTATCTGCATAGTGAGCAGATTCCCTCCAGCAGGTGGGGTCCCTCAGCCTGGCCTGCGGGGATCAGGCCAAAACCAGTCCTCCGACATCCCCCGAGGAGTCCTGGAGTACAAGAGGGCACTCTGCAAAGTTGCTGTTGTACAGGGTGTGAAACGCAAACACCAAGTACAGTAAGCCAGATTCAGGGCCGACAGTGCCCCAGCAACAACATAACCCACGGCCAAAGGTGAAATCGTGTGGCCCCACGAGGAATCGGGCTCCCTCCTCTCTGGTTCCGGGGTGCATCGCCTGAGAAGTGCCTCTGCCAAGTCACTGCAGCTCAGCAGCTCCTGCGTTAAGCGTCTGCTACCTGGTGGTCAGTGAGCATCATAGCGACTGGTCGGATGGTAGGAGGGACATTTAGCATATTAGCCTTTTATATATATAGACTAGCATCCCGGTGCACAGATTTGCGCATATTGAAAGGAAATTAATTAGAAGAAATATTTTAATATCGCTATTCATGTTTTGCTAATGAAAAAAAAATAGGATTCTACCAAGTCTCCTATCTACCTACTCCAGAACTTTTGTGAGGATCAAATGAGATGAGGCATGGGAAAACGCTTCACAAACATTTGGTTAAACTGTAAAATGTTTGCACCTGGCTATAAAGCACGTCGGGTTGCTGGGATGAAGAAACTCCAAGATGGCTAACTGTTAGGGAGAGGAAGCTGGGTGTTGCTATGTGATGTCATTACCCAGTGCCCACAGCCACCATTTCCAGGCTGGGCTGGGCCATGGGTCACATTTTGTGCCATGGGGTCTCGGCAGTATTGGCTGCAATTTGGTGGGGTGTCGCTCTGGGGTTGTGGCGGGCCTGTGTCCCACTTGGGGGAAACCAAGTGTTGGTTTGTTGGCACCAGGTGCATGGTGCCATTTATTTTTAAATGGCCAGTGAGCGTAATGGCAGCTCCTGCGTTGAGCGTCTGCCCTCTGGTAGTCAGTGCACATCATGGCTACCAGTCAGACAGACGGACACTTAGCCTTTTATATGTATATATAGATAATATGGGAATATCTTAAAGACATCAAGTGCACTAAGTATTTTACAAGGATATATTATACATGACAAAGTTATTTAGAATGTAGGCTTTTGGGATCTGGCACATGTGGCTCGTACACGTTGCTATTACCTCTTTACCTTAGGTTCTCTAAGTCTCAGATCCCTCCTTTGTAAAAGAAAGCACATTATAATTTCTACTACACAGAGTAATCACCACTATGAAAAGAGATAAATGATATAAGCACTTTGTACAGGTACAAAATCAGTGCTTAAATGTTTTAGCCAACACTACTGCATAATTGCATTCAATTAGAATACCACTATTCCTGATATCAATAAAAAGGCTGTAGGTAAGCATTAATTTCCTATTTGAAGGACTCTATAGAGAATAGCTCAATTTTTCAAATCCAAAAGTTTCAGTGGAAATGAAAAAGAGTTTTCCTACAGTGCTACTCATTTAGTTAAAAATGAGTTTTCCTTTATATTTTTTAAAATTAAATTGATTGGAATTACATTGGTCAACATGAACATATAGGTTTCAGGGGCGGGTTTCTATATTACAAGATATGTATATTGCACCATGTGCTCACTACCCAAAGTCAAATCTTCTCTTGTCAATGTATTAGGACCCCTTTTATATATTCTTTAATGGAATACTATCCTGGAACAAATACTCCTAATCCAAATTTCAGTCTCTACATTATTTTCAGGCAGAACTGCTAACTGGCAAATAAATTACACATAAGTTAACACTTCTCAGTTATTTTTCTACATTTGCATATAGCTGGTGTATAGTCAAGATAAATTTAATCAAAATACTCTAAGTAAAAGTTGTATCTATGCCTAGCTTTCATTACCTCTGTAACAAAAAAAAAGCTACTAACACAACAGCTTGAGAAATTAATAGAATTAGGTAAAATTACTAATACAAAGAAGGGATTTTTTTTTTATTAAACTTGGACCCAGCAAGATGTTTGTTCTAATGTCATTTTTATTGATGGAATTATTTCTTCAACTTCAAAAGACTTGTGCAGAACTCAATTGAATTGCCTGATTTTACTTGGAGGAAAACCCCAAAGGGCAACAGACATATTACAAAATAATTAAAAAGGAAGCCTGCTGTCCCACTGCAACTGCAAAGCGGGGAAAACAAGCAGGGGAGAATTGATGTCTACTAAAGTAGATGCTGAAAGACTGTGTTCAAAAGGGAATGGGGGCATTTAAGGACTTGGGATAGTGAAAGAAGATAGAACAAATTAACTCACATGCTATCATTCTTTAATGTAATACTTTCGGATGAATAATCCTTTAAAGTTTGGCCATGTACATTTAGCAAAAGAGTTTCTAGAAAAATAATCAGTTTCATCAATCTTTTACAACTCAGTGCAGAAAAATCCTGTGTAAACGATACTTTAAACATGTCTATTCACCCATTTCTATATAAATTTTCTAAAGTAATTGATAGGTGAAATGTGTAATATTTCTCAGTGAAAGTATTCCACTATTGCTTCAGTGTCATGATGATTTATAAGTGTATATGTCATTACACATTTATTTGTAATGTATAAAATTTGTAGTCAAAATGATAAAAAATACAGAATATCCATATATGCTTAAGGAAAGTCTCAACTTGTATGCCCTCCTCAGTAGATTTTGGAACAAATACCATAAAATACATTTTAAAAAGTTCTAAGATCATACCTTAACCTGAAAGTGATCTTTAAATGTCACTTTCTAAGGTAGTATATTAAACACTACAAGCTAATTTTCATAAATCATACATATTAATATAGCAAAATCTAATTTGATAATTATATACTTAATGTCTACCCTAATTTTTCAAAAGAAACTATGCAATATTGAGAAAATATTAATGTCTATTTTTCTCTTCCCTCCACTTATAAATAAATATAGTATAGAACAAGAGTATATGACAATATTAATTTAGGAATCCAATGTTGATTCTATAATAAGATAAAATAAAACCAAAAGAAGTTTAATTTTCACTTTGCCCCCCTATAAGTTTGTGGGACTCAGGCTGCCATTTAACCCAAATTGAAAACTGCCATCTTGCTGTCCATGTGCAAACCAGTACATTACATTTCTTCTATTTTTCAATAAAGGTCTTATTCTCCATGTGGAATAATTCAGAAAAGTGGCTTTCATATTTATGAAAAGAGCATGCTCTTATACTCTCTACTAATGATTAAGTCCATGCTGCACATTTTCATAAAAACGCCTTGCCTCAAATAACTAATATGATAAATTTATTTAATTAAAGTTCACATTTAAAGAGGCAGCTTTCTCATATGTTCAGAAGTTCTACTGAGGCACTGATTTTACCCACATGTTGTCTCTTAATTATCTTTTTATTAACTGTAGTGCTCTGTTCTTGCACCAAGGACTAGAATTAAATTAGAAGAAAATACTTTTATTATTGCTTAAAATGATAAATGGAGTGGTTCCAAGGGCAATGGTCTGCCATTCAGAAAATCTTCCAAAGTCAACCCCCGGGAATGTAAGATGCAGGCTGATTCTCCTGGCAGATGAATAAAGGTTTCGTTATAAGAGAGGACAAAGTGCTTCCTCTAGGTCAACCATTGTTGATGAAATACTGTAATTCCGAAGCATGTTTAGACTTGTTTGTACATGTGCCTAATGTCCTCTCTTGATGATACTCCCTGTAAATAGTATCATAAAATGCAAACCTCAGAATACAACTAGCTTGATTTATCTGAGTGTAATTAGACAAGTGTCTTATAATTCTATTTAAATAGATAACGTCTAATGAGGAATTCTATAACCTAATTTAGGAAATAAATATAAATATTGATATAAATATAGAACTCAAATAGAAAAAAAAAGGAAGGAAGGAAGGAAGGAAGGAAGGTAGGAAGGAAGGAAGGGAGGGAGGGAGGGAGGGAGGGAGGGAGGGAGGGAGGGAGGGAGGGAGGGAGGGAGGGAGGAAGGAAGGGAGGGGGCTCTGGCTTTCAGTGGAATGCTAAAGGCTGGCAAGTATATGCAGAGGGAGTGCTAGAGTTGCAAAATGACCATTTTTTCCATCATCATATTAAAGATTGTATCAAGCATGGATTATCAATGGATGTTAAATCTAGAGGGATCTTGAAGTGCCTCACAGACTTCTTATAGGTTGCAAGGAGAAAAACTATTAATTATAAATAAACAGGGACATTTCCATTTTTATAAAGGGGGATAGTGGTACAGTATTCTTCAAAAATGTCAGTCATCAAAGACAAAGTGAGGCTGTGGAAAGGTTCTAGATAAAGGAGGGTAAGGAGACGTACATAACTCACTCTTCAGTAGAATACCTGACTCTAACCTGACGCCTGTACCGGAGAAGAAAATGCTATAAAGGACATTACTGTGTCAACTGATACAGGTGGATTAAGAATGGAAGATGACATTGCATCAAAATTAAATTACTGAGGTTGACAATTGAACCGTAGTTATAGAATATCCCTAACCTTGGAAAATATCCTATATGCTACCTAGAGGAGAATTTGGATAAAGGGTATACTAATATTTTCTGTAACATTTTCATTTTTGTAACTTCCATTTAAGTATGAAATTATTTTAAAATAAAATGTTAAAATAATATCATGGCAGATGGATTGGCACTTTTAGTATGTTTGTGCATTTTTAAAATTTAACAAACATACAAAGATGTGCTCTATGAGTAGCTTTAGCTATTCGCTCATTTAATCCTTAAGATTCCCCTTTGAGATACATGCCCTGTTTTTACAAATAAGAAAACTAAGACAGAGTGTGGTCTACAACTGCTCCCAAAGTATATAGCTTATAATTGACAGAGCCAAGATTCAAACCTAGAGAGTCTGAATACAAAGTTCCAGCTTCATGATAACTCGGCTTCATTCAATATATTGGATGTCAGGTTGGTAGAAATTGCCAAGGAATCTCAGGGATTTTAATAAATGAAGATGAGAATGAAGTAGCACAACTTTCCTCCCACAAATGGGTTAGATGATAACTACTTAATAATAACTCCAGGTACTAAAGCTTTCATCTACAAATTTACCTAACATTTTACTCTTGATATAATCACACATTATGAAAATCATTTTCAAAACCAACAAAAACTGTTTTTCCTGCACCCATGCATGGCATCACCTTTTTACTTCAAATGCATAATTATTAAAAAAGAAAACAGTAGATACAGTTTTAAAGATAAGAGGACAAATAATATTTAAAGTTGTGAGAATAATACGAATCCCGCAGAAGACTAAATATTCAAAGTAATTTAAAATCCAATTCCATTACCATTTATAATAACTTAAAGGAGGACATTTGGGAACATGAATGAACAGCTTACCTATTATACAGGAGGAGATTATTCTTGTCAGCAGTTCACATAATAATATTTATTGAATGCATTAATAAGAGGAGAGGTGTAATAAATTTCTTAGAAATGTGTTCTTTCCCTTAGGCTTTGATATTTTTAATAGGCCTTGTCAAACAATAAAGATAATATTCATTGCTTGATGATACCACTCAATATTATGGATGCCAGATTTACACTTGGAGAACATTTCACGGTCGATGGGTCTGCAGCAATGCTTCGTACTTTGAGGGTCTCTATGCTTTCATTCCACCATCATGCAGCCAGAATAACATCTCTACTCTTCCCTATTCATCCATTCAAAATAATTTGGTCTCACCTCTTTGAAAAAAAAATGTTACCTATTTCAGATTCAAATATTTTCATTCAATTGGTAATAAATAATGCCTTCTCATAACTTTGAACAGCTATTTAAATCTTATTGTAGAAAATGATTTTTTTTACCAGTTCTATAATTTCCAACCAAACTGATTATAATCTCCTTAAGACCAAGAACTATATAAGATATCTTTGCATTAATAATAATGCCTAATAGCCTCTGAATGAATCAATTCAATATTTATTTACTGGTTTATTTTTAATTTGTCCCAAAGTTTCATAAAGAACATTAAAATGACTTTTGTGGAATATAAAGAACATCAAACCTCAGAGGGAAGGTAGGGGAGGGTGGGGATAAGGGGGAGAGATCAACCAAAGGACTTGTATGCATGCATATAAGCCAATGGATACAGACACCGGGGGGTGAGGGCATGAGTGCGGGGGGGGGTGTGGGGGAACATTGGGGGGATAAGGACACCTATGTAATACCTTAATCAATAAATAAAAAATATTTTTAAATAAAATAAAATGACTTTAAATCTTGTGTGAAGGTACTTTTGATTACTTAAAAGAAAACAAATAGTGTAAATGCTCCTCCTCTTCTAATTA
Source organism: Myotis lucifugus (assembly GCF_000147115.1). Classification (NCBI taxonomy): domain Eukaryota; kingdom Metazoa; phylum Chordata; class Mammalia; order Chiroptera; family Vespertilionidae; genus Myotis; species Myotis lucifugus. The sequence goes on from NW_005871128.1 coordinate 4,388,394, forward strand.
AAATTCAATTTCTTAAAAATTCAATTCAAAGAAAGGCTTCATAAAATTTTCAACTTACTTCTTGTCTTTTCCTGGTTGGTCAGTTGATAGCTTGAATCAACAAAAAACAAAAGTGTGTATAAAATATGATCATGACTAAAAAAATTATACTATAAAGCAACTAGAATGGCATATATAAACATATTATCATTAACTAGAGGCCCAGTGCATGAAATTCATGCAGGAGGGGGGTGTCCCTCAGCCCAGCCTGCACTCTTTCCAATCTGGGACCCCTCGAGGAATGTCTGACTGCCTGTTTAGGCCCAATCCCACCGGGGAGTCGGACATCCCTCTCACAATCCAGGACTGCTGGCTCCCAACTGCTTGCCTGCCTGCCTGTATGATTGCCCCTAATCACTCCCCTGCCAGCCTAATTGATGCCTAACTGCTCCTCTGCCGGCCCAATCACCCCTAACTGCCCTCCCTTGCCAGCCTGCTTGCCCCTAACTGCCCTCCCCTGCTGGCCTGGTCATCCCTAACTGCCCTCCCCTGCAGGAATTGTTGCCCCCAACTGCCCTCCCCTGCAGGACTGGTCCCCCCCCAACTGCTCTCCCCTGCAGGGCTGGTCCCCCCCAACAGCCCTCCCTTGCAGGCCTGGTTCCTCCCAACTGCCCTCCCCTGCCAGCCATCTTGTAGTGGCCATCTTTGACCACATGGGGGTGGCCATCTTTGTGTTTTGGAATGGTGGTCAATTTGCATATTACTCTTTTATTAGATAGGATAGCCTCAGACTGGAATGTTGGGTGGTTTTTCTCTTGTTTAATTTTGTCTATGGCTTCCTTTTCTCCCTCCAAGTAAATAAAAATTATTTACACACACATACACACACACACACACACACACACACCATAAAAAGCATATATAACATTATACTCTTTGTGAAAAGAACATTTTTGTTTGTTTTACATTTCCCAAATTTCCCTAGAAATTATTAAGGCCAGTGAATATCTTCTACATTTATTTCCCTGACACCGTTTCTAGGATTGTGTTTGGCACACAGTTCTGCTTTCAAGTATCAAGACTGTCTTCACATCTTAATCATGGAAAAGATTTTTGCTGTATGTATGTAAAAATATGAGTTAGACATAATTTATTCCCATTCAAAATAAAATTAGGGACACCTGTGGTTCATTTACCTTGCTCTCTTCTTGTCCCTCCCCTGGAAAGAGCTGGTTGAGACAAAGCTTGGTCACTGAGACTCTTCACTGGGATTCTTTTGTTTTGGGGATCAGAAAAATTCTCCCTCTCCTCTCCTCTCCTCTCCTCTCCTCTCCTCTCCTCTCCTCTCCTCTCCTCTCCTCTCCTCTCCTTCTCTCTCTATCTCTCTCTATTTTCCTTCTCTCTAGTCCCTCTCCCTTTCTTCTCTGTCTTCATGTCTCTCTCTTTCAAATAAAACTGAAAGATGTACAACTTGAAAAATTTTTGAGATTCAGGTCCCATTTCATCCAAAAAAGTATCTATAATATGAAAAGAAAAAAAATTACACACAAGAGAAGGAGAGCAGGAGAAAAAGAAAATAATGTTATCATCACTATAATTTGTAGTAGTCCTTACTAATAAAAATATTTTTTGATCATTATAATAATTGCAATAACAGTTTGTGCCCCTGAAGTGCATACTTTCACCTGATCCAGACAAGCAAAATGCCTTCCCATCTGTCCTTAAAGTACTTGAATGTTGGACTTACAAACTACTGCAATTAGCATTGTTGTTCTGGGGGAGAAAACAAAACTTTGCTATTTCTGATATAACTGTGAGGATTGTTTTTTTCCTACACACACATAGCCATGGGGATCAGATGCCAGAGTTCTTTTACTTGGGGAATTCTCCCATTAGTCAATAGCCATGCAGAATAGCACAAGCAAGTATTCTAACTTTTAACAGAGACAGAAATGAGTGACCCGGAATATCACTGTTGACAGAAACTCATACACATGGGAGGTAACAGTGCAATAAGAAGTAAAACAGGACATTTCTTTCTTGCAAAAAGGGTGACAAAATAAAACAAATGTCAAAAAGCTATTACATCAATACCTTTATGCTTTTGTTTCAGTTGCTGCTCATGCATTTCATATGTCCTTCTACCTTAGAGAGCAATAGGCTTCGATTCAATATACTGAGTTCTGCCACTTCCCTAGCTTCAAGATGATGGACACATTTTGTAATCTTTCTAAACTGCACCCAATTATCCACTCAACAAATATTTGAATGCCTAATATATGCCAAGTACTTTTCTAAATACAGTGAAGGGAGAGGGATTCTGTAGTCATGGAATTTACAATGTGTAAAAAGAGACAGGCAATAAGAATATATGTAAGTTAATAAATTTCAGTTAGTGACAGATGTTTTCAGAAAAGAAAAAAGACAATAATGGAACAGAGGAGGGTGAGGAAGGAGACAACTTAAATTAAACTAGCCACGGAAGGCCACTCTGGGCTGAGGAAAGAATGATGAGATGGAATCAGCCACTCAAAGTTCTGGGATGATGCTTTCCCAGAAAAGTAAACAGTTAGTACAAAGTCCCTAACACAGAAAAGAGCCAATAGCTGGTCAAGGAGGAGAAAGGAAACCAGTGCTGCTGGGATAAAATGAGCAGTGGAATGAAAGGGGTGTGAAATTAGATCAGAAACATGGACGAGGCCAGGAAAGGGGAACAGAGTAGGCGTGATTTAGACATTGCATTTCATCCTAATTGCAATGGGCAGTTTATAAAACGTTGACGATATGCTCTGAAATGCCTGAAAGCAGTTGAAAGAATGGATTATGGATGGATTGTATAAGAACAATAGTATGTATTATCATAAAGCTATTCTGAAATTGATAATGCATGTAAAATGTTGATAGAGTACATGGCATATTGTAAGTCCTAAATAAATGTCAGTGATAAAAATTTATTTTTATTGTCCCCATGAATTCTGAAGTTTGGGATGTGAGTTGTGACCTAATCCTGACACTCAAGGTAAGGTAAACATGCAAATGTGATCACTGATTACACTGGCACTTTGTAAAATGAGAAAATAAAATAGGCAGTTTCCAACTGACAGATGGACCATTTTCTAAAAGTCCTTTCATTCATTCATAATTGTAAATCTAGAGCACACATTCTCATAGACATAATGAATGTTGGTTACTTCCCCAGGATAGTCCATAGTGTTCTATTTAATCTATAATGTACACTGTTTTGGTTTGGGAGTCAGAGGTCTGTATGATATATAAGAAGAAAACAACTACCGCCATTGACTGGATGCTAAATGAGTACCAACACTATTCTAAGTGCTGATTAATAGAAGCCTCTTACAACATCACGGAGTAAATAAATAAAACTATTGGTATGTCCATTCTACAGTGAGACACTAAGAAATGCAGGTTAATGACCAGCCAATGTAGTCAGCAGCTGCAGAGCAGAGAGTCAAACCCGGGCAAGTTTAAACCAAGATTGTTTTCTTTTAAACCATCCTAACAACCATGCAGTAGTATATTTAATCTATTCCTCATGCTTTAAAAAGAATCTATAGAAATAACCATTGTTTGCCTATTTTGGAAAATTTATTCCTAGATCCTGGTGCTCCATCTCAAAATACATGGTAGGTGTCCTACTGTATTCCAGGTAAAGCACCCTACATACTCTTATATGACATGGTACGTTGGCCAACTGAATGAGGTTCTTCAATGACACAAACTAAAAAGACAAACAAACAAACAAACAAAGCCCTTCATCTCAGGGCTAAGGAAGAGTTTTAGACATTAAGCAGCAGCTATAGGGGGCATTCAGCCCAGATATCTGACTCTGGGTGGGTAATCCAGGGACCCTTGTCAGCAGTAATTTTTGCCAAGTTTCTTACCTGCATCTACGTTTGAATAATGTATTTTTTCTCAAAAACTGCCAGAGTGGCAGCAATGATAAGCCAGTAGTCAGAGGAAGGGGACCAAAGTAATAATTTCTGTGCATTCAGGTTGCACAAGAAGAGAAATAATATGGGCTATGGAGACAGAAAATATTGAATTCATATAAGCTGTGGGACTTTGGGCTAGTTATCTGTATTCTTGATCCTCAGTCTCCCCAAATGAAGCTAAAATAATATCTACCTCTGGAGGTTGTTGTGCAAATGAATGATGTTAAACCAGTGGGGGAGGTGAAATAGCAGCTATTTCACTATGTGCTTCCTGTATGCCATGCACTTTATCAGGGATTCATATGGACCTATCTTCAAAAACTACCTTGATGTTAGGTCAAATATAATTTCCACTTCACAGAAGAAGAAAATGAGATATGCAGAATGATAAGAACTTTTTCCAAGGTGACACAGAGAGCACATACTGTCACTGGGATGTGAACACTGGCACCCTCAGTCCCAAGCTTAAACACCAACTTTAGCATTCTCCTGGACATTTGCGAGCAACAAAATGCCATTGTCATTATTGCTGTCCTTATTATCAACCCTGTTACTGGGTTGTTAGATGGATTTCAGGAAAGGTAAAGCACTCAAACATTGACTAGCCTGTAACCAATGCTCAATACACTAATTGCCTTCTTTGTTCTACGCCCCACACAGGGGATCGAGCCCACAACCCGGGCATGTGCCCTGATCAGAAATCAAACTGTGACCTCCTGGTTCATACGTTGATGCTCAACCATTGAGCAACACTGGCCAGGCCAATAGGTTTTATATAATCACCTAAAAGCAGTGAGTATAAGAAGTGATTGAATCATATTACTTTTTTAAAAATACTAGCTGGAAACTTTATTATGTTTACTTGAAATCGCAAATATTAATGCTAGGTTTAAAAATCACAATTATCAGTGTTTCAGTGTATCTCTCTTTGTAGGAACATGTCACACCAAAATCACTTATTACTTACTCCCTTCATTAAAAATTCTAAGACACAAATAAAAATTATCCACATTCTATTCATTCTAATACAGCTGTTATCATTTCAGTAAAAGCTTGTTTGCACAGTGATTTTCAAATTCAACTTGGTAGCTTTTTGAAGCTATACTTATGGGACTGATAATACTAAGGAGCATATGTTGGCTGTTCTCATTTCCTTTACTGTAGCCTTCATCCTCTCAGAATGTACAGATCTCTATTGTTTTTGCAAGTACTAATACATAACTATTGATAGTTTCAAGTTATTGTTATTGTGAAACGTGATAGTAGAGTGGCTTTGTAATTACTGAGGTATTTATAGTATCATGTAATTCTGACTAGACTGATTGGTCATCTTGACTTACTTTTTTCAAATCTACCTTTTTAAAAATTCATTAGGTCCTTTATCTTGAAATTTACTGGTCTTATCTTGTCCCATTTCTTACTACAATAATTGAATCTAAAATTAGAAAAGGAGTTCACAGATTAAGACATTCAAGGTGGCAGTGTTTCCAGAAATCCCACAAATATAATTTCTTATGACTAACAATTGAATAGCAAGTGTTTCATGCCACTACTTCTACCCACTAAGGTTCTGAATCAACCATTCCAACTACCTAATATAAAGATACATTCTCAAACACAATAGATTCAGAGAAATAATAGCAGGAAATGTGTACTTTGGCTAATATAAGTTAAGAAAAAAAATTATTTTTTAAAATGAGGTGGGGTTCACAAACTACCAGAGAACTAGTAAGCTGAACGTTTTACATAAAACATTGTTAAGTAAACTAAGAGAGACAATAGGAATCCCTGAAGGTATTTGTGGTACAATATTTCCTAAAACATTATTTAGGCAGAAAGTGAATTTATTTGACCTTGCCCATATGGTAAGTCATTAAATAATAAGAGGTAAGGATACAACAGACCACTGAAAGACTATCTCCTGCATGTCACTGTTGCTGAACAAGTGGCTATCTCCTCTCAACTACAAACCAATGTTGCTAATGATTAACTTCCACCCCGATAGGCAGAAATGACAGGATTACTGTAACCTGGGGTGTGTGTGTGTGTGTGTGTGTGTGTGTGTGTGTGTGTACACCTCCCCTAAATGCCATGTACGCACATATGTACATGTGTTTGTGTGGGTATATTTTTTGAGACATATGGCCGTTAAATTTTATAGACTCTTCCAGATTTAAAACATAAAAATACTAAAAAGTATGAAATACCTTTTAAATAAGAAAGTTAATTGAAGAAGGATTAAGAAAATAAATTAACTTAATGTTATATTTAAAATTACATTTAGTTTAACCAACCTCAAAGTCTATAAATATTACAATAGGAAAATGAGTAACCTTGTGACTGTTTCACCAAAATTCTTTTTTAATTTTCTTTCTCAATTACAAATATCTTCTATTTACCTGTTCACTGCAGGCTTTCAGCTCCCAGCAGCACTCGAAAAAGCAGAGCATGGCAATGGGCCTTTTGAAACCCAAAGAAAAGACTTGTCACTCTCAAACTACCAGCTATTTCCCTTTTGAATACAAACACACTGTTTGAAGTAATTCATTTAGCTTTTTCTAAAGGCACCTTGTGTAACCTTGCAAGTGGTGATTTGTAATGTGGCAGGCTGTTATCAAGTAGCTACAATATTTTGCCTCAGTTCAATAAAGAACAGTGTTATTCTAAAATTCATTCATACAGAAACATTTCAGGGGAGGTACTTTCCAAACCCAGTTCCTGTTGATCGATTTGTTGTTTGAGAGGACAGGAGAGGCGGGTAGACAAACCATCATTCTCCCTATTTAGTTGACTCTTTTCTAACTCACATGGGATTTTCACATGTTTTGTCTGTCCTATACAGCCGCCAAAAAAATGAATCAAAGCAATCTTATATTATACCATCCTATTCAATACAGTGTCTATACTTGCCTATCCTCATCCTTTTAACTTCAGGGCACATCTGCCCATCTTCTAATATCCAGGGCCTATACCAGTGATGGCGAACCTATGACACGCGTGTCAGAGGTGACACACGAACTCATTTTTTTGGTTGAGTTTTCTTTGTTAAATGGCATTTAAATATATAAAATAAATATCAAAAATATAAATCTTTGTTTTACTATGGTTGCAAATATCAAAAGATTTCTATATGTGACACGGCACCAGAGTTAAGTTAGAGTTTTTCAAAATGCTGACACGCCGAGCTCAAAAGGTTCACCATCACTGGCCTATACATTTCTTGCCTAAGAGCTATTGCTGGCCATCAGTCTGCTTTTTTACCCCAAAATGAGAAGCATGAAATGGGATAAAATTAACGAGCTACTCTCAACCAATAGGTAATAGGTTACGGTGTAAACAATCTTCCTCAATCTCAGATTGTGTATGTTTTACACTGACTCCCAAATTTTTCCAATGTGATTAAGAATTAGTTGCCTATATCAGTAACTTGCTTGAGGAAAACAAACAAACAAACAAACAAACGAAAAAACCTTTGTTGGATGCCTTTCCTTCATATCTAACTTCACCCTTTCTTGAGATCACCTTCAAAATAAATTACTTGCACTCCAGTATTTGTTTCAAGGTCTACTTCTGGAGAAAATTATAAGATACTATGTACCTATTGCTAAATAAGTATGGACTTAACTTCATCCAAAATGAATAGAATACATTTTTTATCCTAAATGCCATCAGCAATAAAGATGTCACCAGAGAATAAGACAACCCAATAGCTGTATTCTTTTCCTTCTTATTTCCATCCCCTTAGATTAATACAGGCAGTTTTAACTTATATATAACTACTAGAGGCCCGATGCACAAAATTCGTGCACAGGTAGGGTCCCTAGGCCTGGCCGAGGATCAGGGATGATCAGGTTCCTCGCCTCCCCACCTCCTCCTTCCCTCGCTCCCTCAATGCCCCGCCACAGCTGGTCACCCGCCATGTTTCGCCTGCCCCCTGGTGGTCTGCGCACATCATAGTGAGCAGTCGAACTCCTGGTCTCCCGATCAAACTCCCAAGGGGACAATTTGCATATTAGTCTTTTATTATAGGATAACTAGACTCACAAGCATTCAAACAAACAAACAAAAAATTCCAGCTCTTTAGAGATTAATGAAGTTGCTTTGACATTTTAGTTCTTTTTAGTGCTTTCTATCAGTACTAGTTTCTACATTCAAATCCTCATCTCAGGGTCTGCTTTTAGGTAAACTCAAACTAAAACATTATAAGAAATTGCTATTTTACTAGAACCAGTCCTGCTTTCTCTTAGTCAAAGTTATTTTGGTCACAAATAACATAAACCAATTGGAGCCATCTTAAATATTGATCAAAAAGTGAAAATCTTGGAAAAATTATGGGGCTTCTCAGAAACCAAGGTCAGCTCGGTTCCTTAAGAGACTTATTGGATAGTCTCAATAAATTCTCTCCCATATTGGCTTCACACAGTGCATCTGTTTTGTTCTGTCTGGAGATCAGACCTACAACTCCAGAGTTTAGAATTTCTCTGTATTAGGAACTGGCCCTAACTGGTGGCTTCCTGGTTTTAATGCCAATTTCTCTTCAGAAAGTGTCAGAAGGCCACTCATCCATTTGGTTCCAGGCAGGTGGACAATGATATGTGATATAGTGCTCTAAGAAGGGGGTGGGGCCGAAACCAGTTTAGAAGAGAATACAGGTCAAAACAAGTAGAGAATCCTCTAAAATACCACTTATATAATACTAGAGGCCCAGTGCACAAAAATTCGTGCACTCAGTGGAGTCCCTCAGCCCGGCCTGTGCCCTCTTACAGTCCGGGAGCCCTCAGGGGATGTCCAACTGATTGTAAAAAATCAATAAAATATATTTAAAAAAAAAAAAAAAAGAAGGGGGTGGGGTTCTAAGAGAATACAGAAGAGAATACAGGTCAAAACAAGTAGAGAATCCTCTAAAATACCACTTATATAATACTAGAGGCCCAGTGCACAAAAATTCGTGCACTTGGTGGAGTCCCTCAGCCTGGCCTGTGCCCTCTTACAGTCCGGGAGCCCTCAGGGGATGTCCAACTGATGGCTTAGGCCCACTCCCCAGGGGAAGCGGGTCTAAGCCACAGTATGGCCTCTCTCTGCGGGAGGTGATTGGTGGGCCGATCAGGGTACGGCCCAAGTGGCAAGCAGTCAGCCTGACCCCATTGCGCCACTGCCTCCAATGGCCTCCCTCTGCAGGAGGCGACCGGACGGGAGATCAGGGGATGGCGCCGGCCACCATCACCCTGCTGCTGGTTGCTACCACCCCCCCACCCCATCACCATCACCGCCCTCTGCCTGATGGCACGTGCCTTGGCTGGCCTGGTGCCACCTGCTCGTCACCCTGCCCCCCACCAACCAGTTGTCCTGCCATTCGGTCGATTTGCATATTACCCTTTTATTATATAGGATCAGTTATTAGGGACTAAAGGTGAATTGCATCTAAGAAAGCTGTACTTATTTTTTCATTTCTAATTAGGTGTAGTCAAATGAGCTACCAACAGTAAACATTAGATGCATCAAGAACCCTTTCTCTCCTATTCACCTATATGGATCTTAAACTCTCTAATATTATTAAATATATATATATAAAATATATATATATATATATATATATATATATATTTTCCTTCACAGATTTAAATATCTCTGTGGACTACTGTTTAATATAGTCATACATTCAAACATTTCATATTGAGCTACATTTCAAAAGCAGTTTTCTGTTATGGTAACATGAGGAATTATTGTCAATGCTATGAACATTTTAAAATATACATAAAATTGATATTCATAGGACATCTAATCAAAACTTTCATTTACAAGGAAGTATCACTATATATCTTTTGAGGAAAACAAAATAACTATTTTTCCTTTTCTTACATCTATAGGAGGTTCTAAATACCTCCATGGTAACACATTTTCTAATGCTACATTCACTTGATGGCATCTAAGTCCAGTGTTTTTCCTTTCCAAATGCAAACAAAATTGTCCACTGCATCCCTACTTCTAAACCCCATTATCAGATCATTTTCCTTCAGGGAGCAGCCTTCCTACCTGTATAAACACACTCCCCAAGAATTAGCTTGTCAGGTACCAGCACTGATGTATTCTGTCAGTTTGGATAGTTGTTAAATCTTCTTTGGGGTTATTACTGTTGACATGATGACTACCTATGTGTTTACTAAATGACAGTGGTTTGGTACCTGTGCTCTAAGGATTAATGTAAAGTCAACAGTCACTTATGCCCTTGGGCAATTTCAAAATCTTTATGTCACATTTCAGGGTGATAGCCATGCTGACAGTTAACATGCAACTGAAGATCAAGAGATATAAATGGGCTATCACTATGGATGCAGATGTAGGTCTCAGTTATTCATCTTTGGGTATATCTATTTTATACAGGAAAAGACTGTCAATTCTGTACAATACAGGGTGAGAGAAGACTAGGTTTACAGTTGTTCATATGTAAAATAATATAATAATCTACATATAAAAGGTTAATATGCAAAGTGTCCCCTCGGGAGTTCGACCAGGAGACCGGAGGTTCAATCCTCACTATGACATGTGCTGACCACCAGGGGGTGGCGGGGAACATGGCAGGTGAACAGCAGCGGCGGTAGGGCACTGAGGGAGTGAGGGAAGGAGGAGGCGGGAAGGTGGGGTGGTGGGGAACCTGATCGGCCCTGATCACTGACCAGGCCTAGGGACCCTACCCATGCATGAATTTCGTGCATCAGGCCTCTAGTTAAGAAATAATAATACAAGAATGAGCGCTGTGTTTCACATACTTACAACTGTAAGCCAACTTTTGCCCCAACCTGTATATTGTTTCTATATAACATTTTTTCCTCGCAAAAATAGAAAAAGCATATAACCTATTATCTAAAATTATATGGTCTTTTAAAATTAAAATGTTTAATGTGTACACTCTTCCCTACTATTTTGTGATACAACAACCTATTCTGCTACTCAGGATAGTGCAATTACTCAGGTTGTTCTAGATACCACTACTGTTCATTAGAAGCAAATACCTGACTTCTTTATTGGTAGAATGCTATACTTGTCAGAAACAATAACCACCAAGGATGACTAACTAGTCTTCTCCCTCAGTTACAATAAGAAAAGTGTGTTCATATTTTCCTCAAGGATTATATTCTAAATTGTGAGAAAAAGACAATTTCATAGAGCTATATATAATTATAAAGCATATTATAAACACATGTCATCCTTAATAATTCTAAGGCAGTTATTTTTTTCCTTTTATGTTGAAACAGACCTATAAATGGTCAATATTGTAAGGTAGTTCACATATACTTAAACACTGTGATCTTTATTTTTCCACATTTTATGTGTTTACACTATATTTTTGAACACTTTAAATATGACAGTGAGCAAAAAATGTATTTTCAGTGAATGATGCCAGAACAAGTGGATATTCAAATCTAAGAAAAAAACTTTACATAAAAATTACTTCTAGATAATTTATAAACCTATGCTTAAACGCTAAATGAGTTCCACAAATAAAGTCTATGAGTTCTATAACCATAAATCCTCCAGAAGAAAATACTGAGAAGCCCTTTATGACCTTGAGGAAGGCAAAAATTTCCTAGAGAGGACACAGACACCACTACATATAAAAGGAAAACAATTAATTAAACCTCAGAATAGATTAATAGCTTCTATTCTTCAAAATACACAAGAAAATTAAAAGCTAAGCCACATATTGGGAGAAAATATTTGCAGTACATATACTGGAAAAAGGATGCAAATTCAGAATATATAAATAACTCTTACAATAATAAAAAAAACCAATCTCACCAATCATCCTATCCTATATAATAAAAGCTCAATATGCAAATTGACCGAATAGCAGAACAACCAGTGGCTATGACACGCACTGACCACCAGGGGGCAGACACTCAATGCAGGAGCTGCCCCCAGCCCACAGGCCCCAGGCCAGCCAAGGCAGGTGCCAGTGGGGGCCCCTTCCCCGGATCACCCTACCAGTTGTCCCACAGAGGGAGGTGACCATCAGCAGTGGGGGGGGGAGGGGCAGGGCTGACCAGTGAGTGGGTGGTGCCATGGCAGGTACCAGCAGGGGCCCCCCAATCAACCCACTAGTCGCCTCACAGATCGGCCCTAATCACCAGCCAGGCCTAGGGACCCTACCCATGCACAAATTTCTTGCACCAGGCCTCTAATTTCAAATAAGAGAATTCATACAAATGGCCAAAAAGCACATGAAAACATGCTCAACATCATTAATCATAAAGGAAATGCAAATTAAAAAACACAGAAAGGATATATGCACTCCTATGTTCATAGCAGCAAAATTTACAACAGCTAAGATTTGGAAACAGCCTAAGTGCCCATGAGCAGATGAGTGGATTAAAAACCTGTGGTACATCTATACAATAGAATACTACACTGCTTTAAAAAGGAAGGAACTCCTATCATTTGCAACAGCATGGATGGACCTGGAGAGCATTATGCTAAGCAAAATAAGTCAGTCAGAGAAAGATAAATATCTCATGATCTCACTCATTTATGGAACATAGTGAACAATATGAAGTGATGAACAAAAACAGATCCAGAGCCAGAGAAGCATCGATCAGACCATCAAATCTCAGAGTGAAGGTAGGGAAGGGTGGGAGTAGAGGGGAGAGATCAACCAAAGGACTTGTATGCATGCATATAAGCATAACCAATGGACACAGACACCTGGGGGGTGAGGGCATGAGTGGATGGGTAGGGAAAGGGCAATGGGAGGATAAGGACACATATGTAATACCTTAATGAATAAAGAAAAAAAATGGAAATTAAAAAAAAAGAAAAGAAAGGCTACTGTGGTGCCTGGACTTCCAAAGAAAGAAACAAGAGGCAGTCTTTCTTTCTCCAGAGAGAGCTGTATCTTACAAAAATAAAAAAAACCACAGTAAGTGACCACTTGACATCATTAAAACAGCTGTTGTTAAAAAGACTGAGAATTTCAAATGTTGGCAAGGAAGGGGACCTACCAGCGTTTTCATATCATTGGTGAGAGAGTAAAATAGCACACCCACTTTAGAAAACTATTTGACAATCCCATGTAATAAAAGGTTAACCATTTATACACACTCAAAAACCCACCATTTTCACTCCAAGTAAAGAGAATACCTGTGTAAAAAAATCTTGTACAGGGAAGTTCATAGCAGTTTAATTGTAACTAGAGGTCCGGTGCATGTATTTGTGCACCAGTGGGATCCCTCGGCCTGGCCTGCGGGGATCGGCCGAAACCAGCAGTCCTACATTCCTGGAGGGATATAGTAGTGCGCAAAGCAGCGGTCGGCTGGGGAGGAGCCCAAGCCCGGGCCTGGCACCGTGCCGATCCCGCTCATCCCAGCCCCACTGTGCCTGCCGCTGCCATTGCTCAGTAGGTTTGCTGCCGCTCTGCTGCGGTTTCCGTGTGCCGTCCTAGGGCAATACCTGCTCTCCCATGACCAAGAAGCAGCGGCGGGCTCGTACCTAGTTAGTCCCGATGCCAGATCAGGGAGGGGCGAGCAAGGGGAGTGTCCGCAGGAGAGGCTTGCCAGCCATGAGCCCGGTGTTTGGCGCCATTGGTCAGCTGAGCAGTGCTCCCACTGTGGGAGCGCACTGACCACTAGAGGCAGTTCCTGCATTGAGTGTCTGTCCCCTGGTGGTCAGTGCGTGTAATAGCTACTGGTCGAGTGGTCGAGCGGTCACTTAGGCTTTTATATATACTAGAGGCCAGTGCACGACATTTGTGCACTCGGGTGGAGGGGGGGGTCCCTCAGCCCAGCCTGCACCCTTTAGCAGTCTGGGAGCCCTTGGGGGATGTCTGATTGACGGCTTAGGCCCGCTCCCTCCAGGACATCCAGGCTCCCGCCACCACAGCTGTGTTCGCCAGCCATGAGCCTGTCTCAGGGCTTCCGGATGAGCGGCGCTCCCCGTGTGGGAGCACACTCACCACCAGGGGGCAGCTCCTGCATTGAGCATCTGTCCCCTAGTGGTCAGTGCACATCATAGTGACCGGTTGTTCTGCTGTTCAGTCAATTTGCATATTACCCTTTTACTACTAGTATATAGGATAGATAAGCTTACACTGAAAATAGCTGAGAGGTCCATCCACAAGAAGTTCAACAAATTGTGACATTTATATAATGGAACACTACTCAGCATGAAACACAATGATGAACTCTTGATAAATGCAACAACCTGAGTGACTTTCAAAAATATATTGAACTTAAAAAGAAGGAAGAGTATATAGTGAATTATTTCATTTATATAATGTTGAAGAACAGTAAAGTGATCTATGGTAGAAATCAGAACAGCAGTTGCCAAAGGAAATACAGATTAATAGGTAGTGGGTATAAGGAAAGTCTGAGCTGATGGAAATGTTCTCTATCTTGCCAAGAGCACTGCTCATGCAAGAATATTCAACTATCAAAACTCATCAAATTGTATACCTAAAAGCTGCACTTCATCCTTCACAAATTTTGCCTCTATTTTTATTTATTTTTTATTTATTTATTTTAGAAAGAGAGGAAGTGAGAAAGAAGCATCAATTTGTTGTTCCACTTATTTATGCATTAATTGGTTGATACTTGCATGTGCCCTGACCTGGGATTGAACCCACAACCTTGACATATTGGGACAATGCTCTAACCAACCTAAGCTACCCAAACAGGGATACTTTTTTGTAAAAGTAAGAAAACCAGACAAAGTGGAATAAAGGAAAGACTCTTCATTGATTTCTGCCATAAATACTGCACATACACTAGCATGAGGTTCATGAGATGCTTGATTGATCTATGAAACACTTGACAAGATCATATTTCATAGATAAGAAAAAAGACTCAAAGAGATTTAGAAATTTGCCCACATCACAAAGCAGCCAAGTAGCAGATCTGGGTTTCAAACACTAGTATTTTCACTTCAACTACCATATTGTTTCTACTAAAACAATAACTCTGAAACTTTTTTTTACCACAATAGAGAATAAGAAATTCCACAGTACACACACACACACACACACACACACACACACACACACACAAATGTTTCATAAAATAATGATTAACCTTAAAATATATATAATTGAAATTTTGCAGAAGCACATGTCTTCTTTCAGGTCCAATAAAGTCAGTATTTTCTCCAGCCTTGAAACAAACCTATGAAAGATAATACATGTATCTTTTCACATAATATTGTTATTCAGTATGGATAAGTGATTATACTATAAGCTTTAAGGATCTACGCATACAACAGATTTAGGTGCTGGTCTCATGCTCACTGTTGATCATAGTTTCACAGACAAGAATAAAGAAGGTAAATTTCTATATTGATTGTAGAATCACACATTTCAGGAGGAAATGTATCAAGAAAGTGGCTGTCACTATCTTGTTAGTTTAGAACTAATAGTGTCCTAATTTAAAGTGGGCAGTGGTCAACAAAGTCACATGCGCCAACAAATCAATAAGAACTGTCAAAGAAAAGAGTAGGTGCATGCAATGGATTTGGAATTTTATCTAACTCCTCTCAATTTGTTCTTTGTTGCCAAATCCATTAGACATTTTAAATCTTTGTCTCACTTGTCCTATCTACAGTTCCTGAAAATATTAACCAAATCCCTCATTTTTCAAATATTCTATTTACTTGACTCTGGACACATTTCATCTTTCCTACCTACATTCTAAGAAACTCCTCAGCTTTGCAGACCACTTTTCTTCTGTCTTCCCCTTAAATGCTGATGTTCCTCAGGGTTTTATCCTAAATCTCCTTCCTGTTGCTCTCTCCATGCTCTCCCTGAGTGAACTCTTCTTCTCCTAAGGTCAAATATCACCTACATCAGCAGTTCTCAACCTGTAGGTTGCGATCCCTTTGGGGGTCAAAGGATCCTTTCACAGGGTTCGCCTAAGACCATCGGAAAACACATATATAATTACATATTGTTTTTGTGATTAATCACTATGCTTTAATTATGTTCAATTTGTAACAGTGAAATTGGGGGTCACCACAACATGAGGAACTGTATTAAAGGGTCGCGGCATTAGGAAGGTTGAGAACGACTGACCTACATGCTAATGAAACCTAAACCACTGCCTACAGCCAGACCTTTTTCCAGACCCAGCTCTCCACCTGCCTTTATACCTCAACACCCCACATGCCTTTCAATGCATATCCAACTGAACTCAGCATTAACCTCCTTTTAATTCTTGTCTCAATAACTGATACCACCATTAAACCAATTACTAAGAGCATCCTAGACAATAGCCTTCACTACACTTTGTTTTTCATTCTCTCTATTCAGTATGATTCTTTATGTTTCACTTGCTAAATTTCTATTAGCTCTGTCTACTTCATCCCATCTGCATTCTCATTATTTGAATTCATGTCACCATAAATCCTCTCCTGGATCGCAAGCTATCTGATGGTCTGCCCATGTCTTATTATCTGTCAAATCCTTCCCCAACAGTGCAGCCACATTATGCTTTAAATGAAATTCTGATGTCACAATTGCCCCTTTTAAAACCTTTAAATGATTTACCATTGCTTTTGGCATAAAGTGCAAACTTTCTAGCACAGTTGACAAGATAAGTGTGATAAGCATCTACCATTCTCTTTGGACCCACTTATTCTTGATGCTTGCTATTTTACTGCATCTTTCAAACACACTTAATCTTTTGGCTTCCTAGACCAAATTCCAACCTGGTGTGTGTGTGTGTGTGTGTGTGTGTGTGTGTGTGTGTGTGTGTGTGTGTGTGTTGGGAGTGGGGTAGGGGAGAGTCCCAAACAATACCAAGCAATTCTCAGACACCAGCAGGATGTCCAAGAAATCAACTGAATTCTGATACTATCTACCCAGAGATAGCATTAAGCCTCCTCAGGTTAAGGATTCAGTCCAACAAGCCTGCCCCATGCCCCACTTTATAAGCCTGTTGCAAGCAAAGTGGTCATCTGTGCTTCTGACTGACAAGCTATAAATTGGGGATTCCAACAATGCTTTCTTTGCACTTCAGAGGCCAGTTGCAATTCCAGGTTGTTACCAGTACTCCTAACCAACTGACTATAAACCAGAGGTTCCGTGACCTCCTCTTAGGGTTCCCTTAATTTGCTAAAGCAGCTCACAGAACTCACAGAAACATTTTACTTATTAGATTACCAGTTTATTACAAAGGATGTATGTCAGGAGCACAGAGATGAAAGAGATGCATGGGAAGGGGGGAGGGGTGGACTGCTGTAGGAAGGGCACAGAATTTCCATGATTGAGCTTTTAATCTTCATGTGTTCCACCAATGGGAAGATTTCTGAGCCCAGTTCTTTTGGGTTTTTATAAAGCTCTTCACTAATAAGCATGAATAATAAAATCATTTGGCCATTTGGCAGTTGATTCAACCTCCGGCCCCTCTCACCTTCCTGGAGGTTAGGGAAGTGGGACTGACAGTTACAGGCTCCATCCTTAGGTAGGGGTACAAAAGCTACCTCATTAACATAAAAAGGACATCTTACAGCTCTTAGCACTTAGGAAATTACAAGGGTTTTAGGTGCTCAGTGCAGGGACCAGGGAAGAAGACAAAAATATATATTTCTTATTATAAATCACAATACAACACTGAACTCCTACCTATTTAAATAAATATTCTTTTTCTTTTCAGAGTTTAGAGATGTTGTTTGCTGTATCCATGTATAATTCTCCTCAATTATAGCCCCTTCTTCACTGAATCTTGGCCATATCCCACTTATTTGTTAGATCTCAACCAACATGCCCCTTCCAATTGAAGCTTTCCATGATCTCTGTAGATGTTTTTAGGGGCCCTTCCTGGGGCTCCTAAAAATCATCAATTTTCCTTATTATTGCATTTTGCAGATCCTATGAAAATTGTTTACTTAATTGTAACTCCTCCTCCTCAATCAAAACAGAACTCAGTCACAGGCATTAAGAACCAACTAGACCAACTCTGTACTATTTCTCACTGACTACCTGTCTAGCATATGCTTTACAAATACATACACACACACACACACACACACACACACACACACACTACTCATTTTACTCAAAGAGTATATAAAATCCAGCAGATCTTCCCAATCCCAGTTATTTATACCATTTGGCTTATTGCAAATCATTCCAAGTAGTTACCATTTCATATAATTTCATTAAATGGCTTTTCATTATCATACTGCTTTATTCTACCAGCTTTTCCTTATATGGGTATGCTATACTTTCCAATCTTGCTCTAATTTCAGAATACTAGCTTAATGCATAGCCATCTATCATTCTGAAGTCCATTCCAAAACACTATTCATTTAATAAAATGCCATCTGCCCTCAGCACACCAAATGCTCTTTCATCTTCACACAATTCCTTAAAGGCCCCCTCTTCCATCAGAACTTGGATGGATAAAAAGGCAGCTCTAGTCTTTGCCTTCCAAAAAGAAAAACCTAAGTCCCTCTTAAGACATGAATGCTCTTTAATTCAAAATAACAATCGTTGAAATTTCTCCATTTATAATATTTACATGCCTAAACATATAATAAGAAATGTATTATATTATGTAACCAGCCATCTCCTGTCTTCTATTATACAATGAGTGTATTACTGCATATAAATCAATTTCTAAACAAACAAATTTCTTAAATTCCCTGGAGAAAAGTATTTTAAAGAAAACAATAGACTGTGGTAACAGATATTTAACTCTTCTAAAAGTTTTTTCAAAGCAATATCTTGGTATTTCCTTAAACAAGTAATATTTTTAAATATCTTTAAATGTTTCTATGTTTAATGGCTGCTTTTTGACACTCTTTCACATTATAATGGGACATTTACCTAACATTTAATTTGAGGGGTGAGTGGAGGTGGAAGAAGGCATAAAGGGAATTAATAAATGGTGATGGAAAATAAATAAATAAATAAATAAATAAATAAAAATACTGAGGGAATATTTAAAAAATAAGAAATATTAATTGATTATGCTACCCTCTAGTCTGCTTCTTTATTTTCCCCATAAAATAGATACATTAGCTGCCTTTATATATAATATAAGGACCTCAGTCAGAATGCATGTTCAATTAAAGTAGCTATTACTTGACTTATCCCGTTCTTCTCAAAATTAACAAATTTTCTTCTCATTCATCCTCTTTACTGAATTTCTGTCATAGAGGGTCCCTCTCCTGAGCTGTAGTCAGGACACATCATTTTCTGTTATACAATTCTATAAACTTGCAAAATATATCTACACTCCAGAGAAAAGACACTCATTCTGCTTTTCTATTAGAAAAGTAAAATTTTAATTTTTTAAAGGAGATGGGCATCAACTGTGCCATTTTGATAACAGTATACTAATACCAACCAACCTGTTTGGAAGTTATTGAATCCTAAAACCTCAAAAACTGGTAGATGGCATTTAAACCAAGCCATGTTTCTGAGTTCTTGATTTCTGACAATACGTGTATCTGCTCGCTTCCAAATTTTAAACAAAACCAACACTGCCTCAAGACACAAGAAAGAGACTCATAGTTGTTCTTCCTTTCTAGAAGCATCCAGAAAATAAGAAAAATACCTTAGTAAATCACACGAAGTTCTCCAATCCCTTTTTGGATTAAAAAAAAACAAAAAAACACGCCTGGAATCACCAAACTTCCTTAGAAACAACAGTCAATATAAGACATACAGAAAAGTTAAGCTGCCTCGATAATCCTTAACACAATTCTGCACTCGGACCAATTTTCCTATTTATAATTGAACTTGCCTTTTACATACGTACTTTAATTATTTAACAATACTGTGTAATAATGTATCCAATACTTGCATTAGGAACATATTTCAGAAGGTAAGGACAACAACCATGTTGACCTCCTAGACATACGTCACACATTAATATCTAGGCTTCCTTCCAAGCCTGATTCCAGTTGTGTCTCCCCCGCAGGAGCAGTATGGTGTAATGGTTACATATGGACTTTGGGTAAGAGAGCCAGGTTTCAGCTTTATAATTCATTTGCTTTGTGACTTATGATAAATTAACTTCTTCAATTCTTAATTTTCTCATTTGTTAAAAAAAGTTAATGCTAATAACTATCTCATTGGTGGGTGGGGTAAGTGTGATAATGCATACAAAGCATGTTAGCACAGTACCTGATAAAGAGTAATCTCCCCCTTAATGTGGACAGCAATGAAGATGATGATGATGATGATGATGATGATGATGAATCTATAATTACCATGTCCAACAAGAGTCATGACCTCCTCTAAATTCCCAGGAAATCATAAGTACATAAAATCCAGCAGATCTTCCCAATCCTAGTTATTTATACCTTAGGCATATGGTTGAATTCCCCAGACAATTTAAAAACTAATAAATTACACATCTGATACCTCCTCATATACCAAAAGCACATATTCCAGACAGGTGTTACCAACACACATTCAAGGGCATGTATGTTATAGTCAAATACAGCAGAGTCCACGCCCGTCGATATTTCTCCCCCAAACTATAGCTAAACTGTAAGGGTATCTATAGTAAATGGCCTAAAAAATGTCATTCAGGTGTTCTTGATTATTATCTCTCTCTACAACAAAATCTTTTTGAAAGTTATGTTCATGAGGCAAAGGTAAGCAATGGTGGATATGCTACAAATGACTTATTTCCCATGATAGTTAATAATGGTTGAGCAAAGGATGCTTGGCTGTGAGTTCTCAAGTTTTTGACAAATAATACATTGATCATTTCAGGATTCTCCATTTGAGAAAAAGAAGTGATACAATATGGGTATTTGCTAAGATTAATTTGGGAAATCAGCTATTACCTAGTAGTCATTTTTTAAATCTATTTCCACATCATGCTTATTTTATTAAAATTCATAATGTGAGCAAAAGGAACACATTTAAATCTATGAATATATTAAATCTTACATTTGTAAAAACAAACTGGTATCAGAATATGCCAATTAAAATACATTTCTCATAATATATATTCAGGCCAAAAAAGATCAAATCAGATGCTCAAACAAATAAGGGCATAAGAAAGCTGATGACACTGTAGACTTATTTCCAAGTGTTTCTTAAAACTTTCTTCCCTTTTACAGCTCCTGTGGGAAGAAAGAGCTTCAATCTAGATTGTATACTTCAACAGAAACTAGAAATAATGATCAGACCTCACTTTGTTCCCACTCTTAGGTACCATGTCACAAAGTCTCTTTGAAATTGGATAAAGCGAATATATAAAAAAATAGGTGCCCATTATTAACATGGATTTATCCTAGTTATGCTCATTCTTATATAAATTGCTAATGAAATATTAATGTACTAGACCTAGCATACATTCACAAGAAAATGTCATAAAGAAATAATTTAAGGCCCATAAATAAAGAAACACAAATAAATGGAGATGGGGTATTATATATCAACTAAGAGGACCAGTGCACAAAAATTCGTGCATGGGAGGGGGGGTGGTCCCTCAGCCCAGCCTACTCCCTCTCACAGTCTGGGAATTCTCAGGGGATGTCCTCCTGATGGCCTGCTCAGAGAGCGGGCCTAAGCCACAGTCTGGCCTCCCTCTGCGGGAGGTGACTGGGCTGATCAGGGGAAGGTGCCGCCCCCATCACCCCACTGCTGGTGCCACTGCCAGCCACCACGGCTGCTGTCCCTTGGCTGCTGGCCCTCGGCCCTCACTTCTTAATGCTGGTCCTGCCCCACGCCCACTGGTGGGTGGTGGGCCATCTGGGGCCAGGCCGGCTGGGGGGTGGGCTTTGGGAGGTTGAGGCACAGCAGGTTGCATCCTATCCAGCCCCTGTGGAGGTGTGGTGCCAGGACCAGGCCTGAGCTGCTGCCTCTGTGGCTGCCTCTGCAGTGGGGGCCGTGGCGCTGGACCAGCCCGTGCCTTGGCCTCTCCCACGCTGACACCTCTCCCGCGCTGCCTCTGCGAAAGGGCCGCAGGAGCCGCGGTGCTGGCCTGGCCTGCGCCAAGGCCTCTCCCATGGCGGCAGCAGCGCCTCTCCCACACCACGGGCCCTCACAGCAGCTGTGGCTTTGTCCAGAAGGACGTCCGGAAGATGTCTGGTCTAATGAGCATATTACCCTTTTATTATTGTAGATAAACCATAGTCTGGAAAGAAGGCGGCAAGCTAAGTGGGCTCCACAAGAGCCGGGAACAGCAAGGCAACGGTCTCCCTAGTTTTTCTTGTATCTCATATATGCCAAAGTGGGTACTGGAAAGCTGGCAATCCATAAACATCAATAGAAACAGACAAAAGAGGTAAACAAAAGCTTTAGGAAAAGCCTGCTTTCTCTGGCCAAAGGACTATAAAAAGGGCAACCTAGAAAAACAGAAAGCACTTAGCAACAAGCCTCCTGCTCCAGCTAAACAACAGTGCAAAAAAATAAAAAGAAACCAAAGGTGTCTCCTGCTCACCCCTGTCCAGAAAGGTTAAATAGGGAGCCTAGACTTCCAATCTGACCCAGCTGTTAAGAGGCATCCTTTTGCCCTCTGGGTGGAATTGATACCAAAAAGTGTGGGTGTTGCTTGAGTCCGAGTTCTTGCCTTGCGAAAATCAAAGAATGAAGTCACAGACAAAAACAATGAACAGGAGCAAAGTTTATTGGGAGCAGCCAGTCCTGGGAAAGGTGTAGCTGGGGTTCCAGGAGCAGGCCAGTGTCCAGGGCTTCCTTTCCATGTGACAGCCAGGAGTAGTTTAGTATCCAAGCTAATTAAAGTCTAATGGCCCATGTGTGGAGGCCCATATGGCCATAAGCCATGTAGAAGCAGGAATGTGCTCCCCCATCACAGGAAGGAATGTCAGGAACCCTTGAGTGCCAGAGAGCGATAGAGAGAGGAAGTGTGTGCCTTTTAATTTAAGGGGTGGGTAGTCTTGCTAACTCCTAATAGGTCTTTTCAAAGAATTTTGCCTGAGCAATATCCTTTGGATTGGTTTATATGCCTTACTGTCTTGTGACAGGTTGTCTGCACACTGCCTGTCTTAGCGATATCCATACATTTTAAAGTCCATGCCTCTCTCATGAATGCCCTACCTTCCCCGCCCAGTTGGAATACAGTGGTCGGCAAACTCATTAGTCAACAGAGCCAAATATCAACAGTACAACGATTGAAATTTCTTTTGAGAGACAATTTTTTTAAACTTAAACTATATAGGTAGGTACACTGTTATTAACTTAATTAGGGTACTCCTAAGGCTTAGGAAGAGCCACACTCAAGGGGCCAAAGAGCCGCATGTGGCTCGCGAGCCACAGTTTGCCGACCACGGCCTAGTAACTCGGCTTAGTTGGGTTCCCAGTTCTACTTCCTTTCCTGTGGTCTCACCCCTATCTACCTAGCTTCCTTCTGTCTCCTCAGAATTAAAGAAGATTGAATGGGGAATAGGGATTTTAATTCCACCCACAATAAGGAGTCCTCCTAGAGTGTCAATGGGGCCACATGGAGATCCTGGATTTCCACCCTTCTGAACAGTAACAAGCCAC
Source organism: Myotis lucifugus (assembly GCF_000147115.1). Taxonomy (NCBI): domain Eukaryota; kingdom Metazoa; phylum Chordata; class Mammalia; order Chiroptera; family Vespertilionidae; genus Myotis; species Myotis lucifugus. The sequence continues at coordinate 4,411,779 of NW_005871128.1, forward strand.
CCTTCTCCTTCCAAAGTAGGGGTTATCAGAAGTCACACTCCTTCTGGAACTTTCAACATGTTCCAGCAGGAATGAGGTTTCCCACTCCTCCAGAGGACACTAGGGAAGGGGAACAATGTGTTCCTCCCCTTCCTTGCCAGTGTTGTCAATGGATACCTGGTGGAAAGACTGAACTTTCACCTCCACCCGGAAGTATCAGGGTGGTGCCCCCTCTCCCTCTGCTGGCATTGTGTCAGAAGTGACCTGCTAAAAGAGAATATTATTAAAAAGTGTGCCATTGCCCTAACCGGTTTGGCTCAGTGGATAGAGCGTCGGCCTGCGGACTGAACGGTCCCAGGTTCGATTCTGGCCAAGGGCATGTACCTTGGTTGCGGGCACATCCCCAGTGGGAGGTGTGCAAGAGGCAGCTGATCGATGTTTCTCTCTCATTGATGTTTCTAACTCTCTATTCCTCTCCCTTCCTCTCTGTAAAAAATCAATAAAATATATTTTTTTTAAAAAGTGTGCCATGGTCACACTTTGATTTTGAATGAATCACTCTGATAGCACAGTATGTGTTCAGGCAGGGAGGAGAAGGATGGAGAATGGTGAGGGTAAGAAATAGAGAAGAGTAAAACCAATAGTGCTGCAATGCTTGGAAGCCAAAGGAAAAGCCACACACAAAAAAAATTGGAAAAAGGTCAACAATGGAAAATGCAGCCAAGAGACCTGAGGAGAGGTCAGAAACATTTTATTGGATTTGGCAATTAAGAGATGATTCTGTCACTAGGGACACTGGTTTTATGATGAGCTTTGAAGAGGTAAACTGAAAAAGTGAGGCAGCTTAGTATAGACTTATTGAAAAGTTTAAGAAAATGAAGAAAGATAAATGTCAAGAAAGATTACTTTTATTACTTTTGGCAAGTGAAAAAAGAATTCTACTTTTTAAAAGTGGTTCAGATTGGATCATGTTTACAGTCTGCTACAAGGAAAGAGTAGACAGGGAGGAAGAAGTTAGAGATACTGGAGAAAGGATATAACTATAGAACAAGTCTGGCGGAGATGGTGAGTATCGGGGTTAAGGATACGGGTGAACAAATCCGCCTTGAACAAAAAAAGAAACAGTTCATCTTCTGAGAATGAAAGACAATAGGAAGAAGTATGGGTGTTTTTTAGATAGTAGGAGGTTGAAGGCATCAGAAAATACACATCTACATTCCCCCAGAAAACAGGATGAAATCAGCTTCCCAGAAAGAAGGATATATGGGTTTATGAAGAGGCCCCAGGAGATTTGGAATTAACCTTTAAGACACAGGACTAGAGTTAATCAAGCCCAAGTAAAATACTGACAAGTAACCATTGACTAAGGGAACATGATATTTTAAAACCTTCGCTGGAGTCATTTTTTCATAAGGTTATTTATTTCATAGTTTGATTTATGAGTTCAAATTTCACTCAGAAGTAAGTCAAAAATAAGGCAGTGTTTATTTTCTTACAAAATCAAACTTCAAGCTGAGGTCCAGTCCATGATGCCATTAACACATTAAGAGAAATCTTGAAAGCATCATGTTACATCTATATAATTTCTGCTTATGCTTTTGTTATATTTGAACAAAATATCCCATTTATACTTGTATAAAATACCACCTATATTGTCAGAAACAGCATTTTTAACCCATAAAGAACTAGGCATGATGAGAGTCAGGGAGGAAATTTTACAGTTGGCAGAAGTGTCACCACCCTATCCTGAATGTATTGTTTTTTTAATCAGACTTTTTTTACAATATTGTAAATGTTTTTTAATTGCAGATCAAAGTTAAACCTTGAATTTAGCTTTATGAAAAATATTTTAATAAATACAATCTAAATTTAAAATGATCTTTATTGAGAATGTAAATGTAGATAAGTCACTACAAATAAATGTTTGAAATAAATGCTAATCCCCATTTCTTGTGTGGTTTTAAAAGCTATATCGGCAGTTTGGAGTCCAATCCTAGATGGACAGCCAAGCTTTTCACCAAAATTTGAAAATAGAACCTAGAGTTTAAAAAACAAAAAACAAAAATTAAAAAAAACCAAAACACATTTGAACTGTTGGGATATTTGGCAATATTTGAGTCAAAAACAATGATGAAGAATTCAGGTTACAAAGTCATGCCAATCAGAGGACCCAAAACACTCTCAATTTGATAAGAACTTATTAATCCTCCTGAAGGTAGGGACTCACTATAATGGGATCTATGGATTTGAACAGATCTATGTCTGCCAGCAGATAGGCCTGCTTGAATGCAAACAAGAATATTTCCATGTATATACATTTTCAGCCCCAAGTCTCCATAACAGTTCAATAGACTTAAGAACATAAATCTGTCCCCAGTGCCCAAAATAATGTATATGCCTCAAATTACATTAATCATTAAACTAGGAAGGAAGAAAATTTTTTCAAAAATGTTCAACCATTGATTTTAGTGTTCTGAATACACAAACACCATTCCTCTGTATCAGCAGTAGTCCCAGACTTAACTAGAATTACAAAGATACATATAGATCATCTAGTCCAACTCCTTAATTTGAGAGACAAGGAAACTGGGCCCAGGGAAGGGGAACTTACTTATCAAGAATCAGTTTAGGCAAAAGTGGAATTAAAATCCAGGTATCTGAATTCACAGTTTAGTGCACTTCCCAGAAGTAGTAGATATAAATAACCTCATCTAATTTCATCTGGCAAGCAACTTTAAGGATCATGCTGAGTTTGCTGTTTTATCATATTCAAAAGCACCTTCCATAACAAATGGATAATTAAATAATAGTATAATCACAGGAAAATAATTATTTTAATTAATCAAACATATTATAAATACTCTTTGAACCCTATTATTCAAGATATTTTCTAAGTAACAGTTAAAATACATAAAATGTTTAGGCTCTTCCATTAGCTTTCTCTGGATCCTTCCTACTGAAAACAGACAGCAGAAACCAGTGAAATAAAAACAAACACAACAAAAATGACAAAAGAACTACAAAACTAGTACTAGTACTTTAAACCCCATGGCCTTCAATTCCAAACAAAGCAATCAATATTGAGCACTAATTGGCATCTATCACCAATCACAACAGCAAAGTAAACCATTATGAAAGCTCATTGGTTCATATCACTACCCTTACAGATATCAGTTTCCGGAAAAAATCATTCCGAAGTGAATCATCTGGATCATTTTTCTTACTCACTCGGTCTTGAGACTGTCTGCACAGTACTGACTGAAATGTACTCCAGTGTGCACCTTCCTTCCAAATGAATATCTATGTCAGGTTTATTTATAGCCACTGCTTTCAATCAGTGCATTTCCAGGTATGAGAAATAAAATCATCTCAACAATACTCTCCTCTAGAGATCTGAACAGAAACCTGGAAATCTTGGCAAACGGCCTTTGAAATGATAATGAAAGATCTATAATGTAAAATGCACATTAAGATTTATTAAAGATTCCAAAGCATACTCACCTTATACTTTTTAATAAGCCCAGAAAAAGTACAATTAGAAAATTAATTTATACCTTGTGCATCTTTTTGCACATCTCTTTATAAACTCCAAGATTATTACCATCATCTATTTCATTCTCTTTTCCTCATTATGATTCTGTGAAATTTGGACATCTCTCTTTGTTTCTTAGATGCTTTTCTCTCTGTTTAGGAGCTTCAGGCTTTACAAAAGCAGGGCATACTTCCCCCTACTGGGAAAAAATTAAATTACAAGGACATCTGAACAGGTTCCTAAGTATCAAGAAATCAAGTTCCTGAATAAGATAAAAATGTTAAGGAACCAGATGCATAGATTTCTCTGACTGTTTCAGCAACCACAGAAGACTTGGTACTGTTTTAAGGGTTTCTCACGTGCATTCCTTTAGCATGGCAGTTTTCAAAAGTACACTAACTCTCATTAGTGAAAGATGAATTAATTATTGATCCTGCTGTCCCAAAGAGCAGTTCAGAGAAAATGATCACTTTTTATTTGTTGTTGTTGTTTTTTATTTTCACTTTAAAGACATTATCAGCTAAAGACACTTCTGGAAAACATATTGAAGTAAACCATTTTGCAAGCTTAGTTTCATTTTTAATTATTTTGAACAATCCTAAGCATTTAATAATTCATTAATTTTCAATACTCTTTATTTTATGCATTACTTGGTTTTTCAATAGTTTTTGTAATTGACTTTACTTTTCAACTTTAATTTCTATTTTTGAGAGTAGTAAGCAGAATTGTATTTTACCTTCCCAAATCCTCTACAATACCAACTTGTTTCTTGAAAAACAGTTTAGTTGTTTCACAAGTTCAGTATTTTGATTATAAATCTTTTTTAATTGTTTAGTATGCAAAAATGGAATAAAACACCTTATACTTTATGATTAAAATTATAATCTGTTATTAAAATATTTGAATAAACCTAATGTCTATTTGAATCACACATGGAGGATCAGAATTTTTCCTGCCATGTACAACTAAGTCTCAAAAAAGAAAACAGTTCTTTTAATGCTGAAGGGCTGAGGAAGAGGAAGTTGTCACTTTTAGTTTGGCTATAGGTAAGTCCATAAAAACCTCAGCTACAAAACTGCACTGTAGTCAGTTTAATAATGAAGCAATTCATTATTAATGAAGCACTCATCAAAAAAAATCTAAAGTTGTTCTTAAAAAGGCTTGTGTAGATTACTACAGATACTGTATCTTTATCAGCTAGATGGCATTATAACGAGATACATGGAGTAATTTGATTAATATTCCTCTCATGAAGTTTGTGTGTGTGTGTGTGTGTGTGTGTGTGTTTAAACAACCTTTCAAAGCCACGCAAAAGACAAGACATATATGTTCCTCTGGGAATGAAATCTCCTTTGGCATTACAGGTACACAAAAGAAAATGCACACTTGGTGAAACAGTTGATCAATTGTGAAGTGTTCCCAGGGACCGGTAACTCGCAGAGTAAACCAATTATCGCACTTCAAATAAACTGATAACCACTTTAGCCTCTGCCACATTCACAAACATAGAAGAACATGCATAGTACGTGCATAGTTTAATCTGGGCTAATTCCAAGACTTTCCATAGGAAAGACTGTAATTAGACTAAAGGGTTTCACATCACTTCCCAAATGCAGGAAAGAAAAGAAAAAAAAATGCTGATATGCAGCAAGAAGCTCGTAGAACACTACACTGATCACTATTTACTCCCAAACTGATCCCCCTTCCCTCTGCGAAGTGAAAACATCCCTGCAAACCGCGATACACTTTATGGTTTCTCTATCAATGATCCTAACAGGTCACATCACCACTGCCATTGGATCTGGTCGCTTCGGTCTGCCCCAAATTAAGACATAAAGGAGTGGGAGCATTGCTGCCCGCCCAGAGAACAGGCTCTGGAGCTAGCATCTTCGGGGGAACAGTTTCTGCGAAGGAGACAGGCGTCCCTCCCCAACTTCACTCTCCGAACCCAGCCTCGGGTGAGATGGGCGGCCGATGGTTTGCGCCCATCTGCGGGGACAAGTCCTACCTTCCGCCAAGAGGCGCGAGGCATGCACAAAAGATGGATCCAGGCTATCTTTCTCTGCCATCAGCTCAGGCAAATATTTCTCCTCTTCCATAGCGCGGACTTCGGACAGTCCACGGGCGAAGCGCTGGGTTCCGCTCTCTCGGACGCAGGGTCGCGGGGCAGCGCCTGGCTCCCGCGCTGCTCCGCCTCCGGCGGCGAGGGGACCTCCGCGCGTCCGCACCGGCCCGAGCACCGAGCACCTGCGACTCCAGCCGTCGGGCTGCGCGGCCCAGCGCCCACACCTGCCAGTCCCTTCCGTCGTCCCTCGCTCGCGCCGAGCCCCCCCCACTCACACGAGCCGCCTTAACTGGAGAGGCGGGAACAGGACGCGTCCCACCTCCGCCAGCCATTCATTGGTGATGGTGCCGGGAGAGGCGGGGCCTCGCGAAGGACGCGGGCCCTCATTGGGTCGCCCCGCACGTCGGATCGCCTGACTGGCAGGCGACAGCTGCAGAGGGGAGGGGAGCGCAGAAGGTGCAAGCGCTTTCTTCTTGCAGCTCAAGCCTTTCCCTGGTTGTTAGACATGCCCAGTTGCGTGGAGCTCTGGGGCTTCAGCTGGGATTCGAGAGGGGAGAGAGCGGGAAAAGCACCCGCTAAACAGAGAAGCTCGGGGCCAAGACGGCAGGAAGGATGGGGATGAGGAGTGAACAGCTGAGGGGATGGGAAAGCACTAGGGAAAGTCTCCCGGAGGTAGATGGGACTTTCCCAGCGTCCCTAAGGCACAGGTGTCTCCGCTCTGGTGGCTCAGATGCGCTCCAATGTGCAGGAATTAGCAGCGCACCCAGTCTGGAAACATAGCGAAGACTGCATGTGATCGGTGACTCCTGTCTTCAATGAGCCTGACCTACATCTCCGGGAAGCAGTAGGATGTTCATTGATAAACCAATAAAGAGGCTCCAGGCGTTGTTGTTGTACAGCAACATGCTTCTAGCATACAATCGTTGGGGGTATTGACTTAGTTCTGATTTCTCTCCCATCTATCCTTCCTTCCCCATTCCCTAACTATGGAGGGGGTTCGGGGAGGTGGCTGGATTTTAAAACTAAAAAGCAACACAAAAAGCCACAGTTTGTGAAGGAATTGGGAAGACATGTGGAAGAAGGAAGAGACTAGAAAATAGGTAACCACGGTTGCTCTAATTTGCCCCTTTCTCCTTATTTTAGATGTGACAGCCTCTTTCACCAGATGTTGTTGCTGAGGTACTTTGTATCTATCCCACCTCTATTTCAGGACAGTGAAACTCTCCAGGTAACACCATCGGGGCCTGAAAATGCATGCTTCAAATGTCACTAAAATGTTTCCTCAGTCTCTTCATAAAGTCATTTTCCAATTTTGCCTCTACCCCTCCTAAGAATGGGGATTAACTTTTCTACAAATAAAACATACTGAAACTTTTCCAAGTTCTCTTACTGATTCAAATTTTTTTCCCCTGTATTTATTTTTCAAGATAAGGTTGGGAGATTATCTTTTACACATGTTTTAAAATTTTAACATGTCTTCACATCCATTATCTCGGTTTGCACTCTGAAAAACATGTGCAAGTATTGCTTTATCTGTTTTATAGGCATGGAAACTAGAGAGACAGAAGTTCAGTGACCCAGCAATATAAATATGACCTCTTTTGGCACCAGCCATTGTTCATCCCATTTAGAAGTTGAGTATGTGCTATCATGGGGCCAATGATAAGAGGATATATAGCTAACAAGTGTGATAAGACTATTGAAGTTTACAAAATAAGCTGTAGAACCATGACTCATTGATATTTTTGTTTTTTCACAGTAGGAATATTACCAATCTTTAGACAGGTAGCAATAGTAGTGGAGGGTGAATAAGATGCCAACCACAGCTAATTAATACATTGTAAACATTTGGAATGAATATAAATTAGAAAAATTATTGTGCAGTAATTGTAATCACATTTTGCTTTGCAGCATACCAAAAGATTAAAAGCATATGGTGCTGATGAAGACATATACAAACCCAGTTTTATAAATTAAAAAGATGCAGTAACTCTTGTTATATCCAGCAACAGCAATTACATTATCCATTCATAGTCCTCTTTTTCATGTTAAAGCTGCATTAAGAAGATACAATTGAGAACAGTCCCTGGGTTGACTTTCTTATACAATGTCTCTGGATATCCAGATCGTATAAGTATGGTAAGCTATCTGATTTTATTTTCTTAGGTAAACTCTCACCAAAATGCCTAAAATATATTTTAACAGGGGAAATGTATTTCCAAACAGGATATGGCTGAAAAAAGAATACTCTCCAAGTGCCCTACACGTCCACTTACAAACATCAGATCCATATATTTTCATTAGATGACTCTATTTTACCATGTTCTCCACTTATTTCACATATAACTATTTTACAGGTAACATAATTACATTGTGAACATTCTCAGAGCAAACTTATTCATGCAAACATTGTATAAACATATATGTAAATAAATTGAGAGCCAGCTATAGATCATTATTGAATAGAAAGTATCATATCTATACATGAATAAATTATAACTACTGGTAAACCCACCTCTTCTTCTAATGATGTAAATAACTTAACCATAATCGCCACTGAATTGATTTGTATATCTTGGATAAAGATTTATCTCATATTAAACAAGTTCTGGTCCTGAAAGGTTGTTTTTAAATGGCATTCCATTTACTGCACTATTATTTCAACAATGGGATATTAAGGAAAATTTTGCAATAAACAAATTTTGTTTTGAAGGATAAATAAGGCATACGTTATAGAATATGTTCTGTAGCTAATGCACAAACTATGTATCCAATACTTTCACAGAACCTTATTAGAAAAGCCAGGTGAAAGGGCATTTAATCAGGCTTATCTTTGCACACTAATAAAAATACCTAACCTGTATTATTAAATAAAACACAGTTTCCACTTCAGAGTTCTCATCAACTTTAGGTATACCTCATTAAGCTGACTCCAAGGATTCAGTAGACCCCAATTACAACAAGAACAATGGGTTAATAAAATTATAGCAGCCCAATCATTTATGAACACCAAGAATTCCATAGAACTTACAATAAGAACCATGGGTTAATAAAATCATAGCAGCCCAATCATTTATATTAAGCTTTCTAATGCCTTGGTGCCTGAGATAGGATATAATAAAGGACCAAAATGTTGAATGACTGATTGTCATCTACTGAAGAATCTGGCAGAGCCCATTACATAGAAAGTGCTGTTTTAATATTTCCATTTATTTTAGTTTCACTAACTAAACTAGTGAAATCAGTTCCAGTTTCTTTTATAACATTCAGAATATATGCTAGGGTCACAAGTAGGAAAGAAGGGGATGGGGACTTGGCTGTGCTGCCAATCAATAGCAGCAGTAGCAAGTGCAGTGAAAAATCTCTCATAGGTAATACGTTCAGAGCCAAAAAATGTATGCTATATGTTAATATGCCACAGAATAAAATGAATATTCATCACCCATAGCTGGCCTATATATATACACAGGGAAAAAAGTGTTTACTGATTGGAAAACTTTAAAATTATCATATTGAAATTTTAACAGATACAAATGTAAGAACAGCAGATGAGAGAAAGGACTGACTATTGTGTTTGGAATATTGCCATTCTAAATCTTCACAAATGTAAGGAAGGAAGGCCAAGAAAGAAGCTGATATGAATTCTAAAGTGGCATAACACCCAAATACAACATTTATGATGTTGAAATGATCTCTGTTTGGAAAACTGACCAAGTTATAATCACTGCACTGACACATTTTTGGTGACATTGATAGCAGCAGAGGAGCAGTTACCGCGTTATGAGGAAGGGGAATGAAGCTATTGTTTCAAGGTGACAGTTATTGACTGTCTTTTTCAAATTAATTCCTTGAATTGTTAAATTGTAGCTCATATATTGATTATTTCTAGAGATCAATATATTAAGGTGAGACCACATCCATAAAATATAATATATTTATACACAACAAATGAAGATCTGAATTCTCTTGTATTCAGTATAAATAAATAGATGAAGACTAAAATATTATTTAATACAATATTCAAGTACACTAAAACTTTTGCCGCAGAGGCAGATGGATAAGAAATTGTTTATTAGTGTGCAAGTTAATAAACTAATCATGGAAAGGATTAGTTAATATTTAAATAGTATTTTAAGAGAATACCATCACATTTAAGGATTTAAATTACTGCAAATAATTTTTGATATTTTTTTTATTATTTGGTCTCTCACATTAAATGATATTGCCATGTAGAAAACCATCATTATGAAAACCTACTGTATAAAATAATTATTACCAAGTGAGTACATCCATTTGAAGAGAATGATAATAGAATTAAAAAACATCAGAGACAAGATTTTTATCAGCCCAACAGAGGAAAAATAACAAAAAATCAATGACACATTGACTATCATGGCCATCCAACCACTATCATGAAAATTATCTCAATACATGACAACTAAACATAAAGTGTAATCCTAGATTGAATCTTGGGCAAGATTTTGTTTATATTTTGTTATTGCTGCTGTTGTTACTATGAAGGACAGTGACGGGATAATTAGCAAAATGTAAATAAGGCTTATAGTTTTAGTTTACTGATTTTGCTAACTGTATTGTGATTATATAAGTGAGTGTCTGCTTTTTGAAAATTCATAATAAAATATTTAAGGGGTAAAGGGACATCACATTTGCAACTTACTCTTAAATAATTAAGAAAAAAAAAAAAATATATATATATATATATATATATATATATATATATATATATTAGTGGCCTGGTGCATGAATTCATGCACATTGAAAGGAAATTAATTAGAAAAAATATTTTAATATTTCTATTCGCCCTTTCTCTATAATAGAAGTATCAACCCAATTCACGATCGACAATGACAGATGGAAACCCACGCATTTGATTGGCTCCAGCGAGAGCTTTATATATATCACGCATGCGCGAGTCAACTTAGCCTTTTATAGATATAGAATAAACTTGCTTAATTAGACCTGCTTTCTGATTTAGCTGAACTTTTTCTAGCCCAGTGAAGCACTCCAACTTCTCTTTCAGGTAATTGTCAGCAACACAGCAGTAAATATCAGCACGAAGCAGATTATTATTATAGATCACGCAGGGAGGACAAACGGTAAAATGTTTAACTGCAGCAGTGTTTGACTATATTCTGCGCAGTGAGAAAACTTGAAGTCATTTTCAAGGTCCATCATTTCTTATTTATTTTCAGTCGGGTCAAGTTTCCAAACTTTCTAAATCTCCGTTTTCCAGCTAATGAAAAGAAAATAAGCTTCCACCAAGTCTCCTATCTACTTACTCCAGAACTTCTGTGAGGATCAAATGAGATGAGGCACGGAAAAATGCTTCACAGACATTTGGTTAAAGTGTGAAATGCTTCCACATGGCTATAAAGCAAGTCATGTTCCTGGGCTGAAGAAACTGCAAGGAGGCTAGTGGTCACCAGGGAGAGGAAGCCAGGCGTTGCTACGTGACATCATTACTCTGACGGAGGGAAGGACATTTAGCATATTAGATATAGATATAGATATAGATATAGATATAGATATAGATATAGATATAGATAGATAGATAGATAGATGATAGATAGAGATAGATATAGAGAGAGGAGAAGAGACAGAAACAGAAACATAGAGAAAGACAGAGAACATGATAAAGTGATATAGCAAATAGAGTAAAACAGTAACATTTGGATAAATTGGATGAAAGGTATATTGAAATAGTCTCTATTATTTTTGCAACTTTTATGTGAATCTGAAATTACTTAAAAATAAAAAAATTAAATCTAGATATTACCGGAAAATAATCTCAAAGTATCTTATCCAAACCTCAGTTTAGTAGCTAGCAACAGAGAGCACAAGTCTATATTTCCATCATGTAGCCTTTGTCATACCATGCACTGAATTCATGAATTTGGCCACAAATTACCAAATACTTTTAATGACTTTACAAATATCACTAGAAAAGCAAACATATATTTGTAAATTACCTACTTGTAATTTTTCCAAATAATATAGAATACAATTAATTATGTTGGTTTAATTATTTCCTTTAAAATAACATTTGCAGCTATTCACTATAAAATTAACCATTTTAAAATAATTTCTTTAGATGAACTATAGTCATAAAAACATTTATTTTGAATAGATGTTAGAAATAAATATATTTCTATTTTAATGATATAGAAAGAAAATGAGAAGAAACTAGAGTTCATGCTTCTTGTGTATGGTCTTGGGTTTTGAGTATGTTACAATATCGCTGCATTCCTGATTTTACTCTCTGTCTTCTACATACTTTTTCTACTTCATTGGACACTGTAGGCAAAGTGTATGTTTCTTTATATCATAATGTGCTCTGCATGCTCCTGAACATATTTAATTGGCTGGTTCAAAAATTAGGGGCAGGAATGGAAGTAATGGGATATAAGGACAAAAGTCATTGTATATGACAAAAGTTTACCACTGTGGCAAAAGTTTAGGAGCAGTAAATGTCATCTGACTGGCATTTTGGGAGCAGTCACCTTTTCATCATCAAAACACTCAGGAACATAGGAAAAGGAGAGAATTTCTCACTATGATAAAAGACATTTGTAAAAAACCAGCAGCTAACATCATAATCAAGGGTCAAAGACTGAGAACTTTCCCACTAAGGTCAGGAACAAGACAAGGCTTCTCACTTTCACCACTTCTAGTCAACTTAGTATTAGAAGTTCTAGCCAGAACAACTGGGCAATAAAGAGAAATAAAATTAATCCAAGCTTGAAACAAAGAAGTAAATCTATATTTATTCATGGATAACATGATCCTACAGGTAGAAAATCCCAATGAATACATAACTACTGGAACTAACAAAAAATCAGCAAATTTGCAATTTTAAGATCTGCACACAAAATTCAGTTGTGTTTGTATACACAAGAAATGAGCAATCTTAAAAAGAAATTTAAAAACAAATGTCATATACATTAGCATCCAAAATAATAAAATACTTATAAATAAATTTAGCCAAGGAAATGAGAGACATGTACACTGAAAATGACAAAATATTACTGAAAGAAATTAAAGATGACTTCAATACATGGGAAGACATCCTCTGTTCATGGATTGGAAGACTTAATGTTATTTAGATAGCAATACTGTTTATAGCAAACTACATAGTCAATGTAATTTCTGTCAATTTTTCAATAGTGTTTTTGCAGAAATGTAAAGGTCAATTCTCAAATTTATATAGAAATGCAAAGGATCTCAAATTTACAAAATAATATTTTAAAAAGAAGAACACACTTGAAAGATTCACGCTTCTTGATTTCAACTTACTAAAAAACTACAGTAATCAAAAAAGTGTGGCACTGGGATAAGCATAGATTCATAGATAGTGAAATAGAATTGAGAGTCCAGAAGGAAACCTATACATCTATGACCAACTGATTTTTCGAAAAGGGTACAAAGACCATTCAAAGGGGAAAATGCTCTCTTCAACAAATGATGTTGAGACTACTGGATATATAAATGCACAAGAATGAAGTTGGACCCCTGTCTCACACTATATACAAAAATGACCTTAAAATGGTTCAACAATCTAAGTATAAAATCTAAAGCTATGAGACTTTTAGAAAAAAACCACACATGCAACAAAAGAAAAAATGGGTAATTTGGATTTCATGCAAATTTTAAAATTTTATGCAACAAAGGATATTACCAAGAAAATGAAAAGACAACTAATAGAATGAGAGAAAATATTTGCAAATCAAATATCTGATAAAGGCCTTGTATTTGGAATATTAAAAAATAACTCTCACAATTCAACAACAAAAAGACAACCCAATTTTAAAAATTGGCCTTGAATAAGCATTTCTCCAGAGAAGATTTATAAATGGCCAACAGGCATATGAAGAGATGCTCAACTTCATTAATCATTAGGAAAATGAAACTCAAACTCACAATGGGATACAACTTTACACCCGCTATGATGGCTATTGTTTTTTTAAGAAAGGAAAATAAATTTTGTCTATGTTGTAGAGAAATTGGAATCCTTATACATTTCTGATAAGAGTGTGAAATGGGGTAGAGCTGTGGAAAACAGTTTTCCAGTTTCCCAAAATGTAAGCATAAAATAACCATATAGCCCAGCAATTCTACTCCTAAATATACAGGGGTGAGCAAAAATAGGTTTAAGTATCCACTTTTGTTAGTTGTTGGTTAAATTACCAGCCATCATTACCTAACAGATACTAGTAAGTCATAAGTAAGGATATAAAATAATAATAATAATAATAATGATAAATAATACAATAATAAATAGACAAATAATAATATAAGAATAAACTCTGTGTTTCACGTACTCACAACTGCAAACCTACTTTTGCCCACCCTGTATATGCAAAGGAATAGAAAACAGGTACTCAGGCAAATATGTGTTCATTATAGCACTATTTACAATAGCCAAAGGTGGAAACAGCCCAAATATCCACCATCCATTGGATGGATGAGCAAAATGTGCTCTATTCACACACGGAAAATTATTCAGCCATAAAAAGGAATAAGGTACTGATACATGCTACAATGTAGATGAACTGTAAAAACATTTATGCTAAGTTAACAAAAACCCCCACGAGTGCGAAAAATGTGCATAACCTGTAAATCCATTTACATGAAATAGCCAGAACAGCTGTAGTCATTTGAAGGCTTGATGAAGATATAGGACTCCAACATGGCAGCTGTTTGCTAGAGACCCCAGTTTGTCCTGACATGGGGTCTCCACAGACAGGTTGAGTACAGGACAGCTGATTGGGATTACACACAGTAAAGACCAGGAGGCAGGGATCAATCATAGGCGGCCATCTGTGAGGCTGGCAACCACAACACATTTAATTCACTTTGAAGTGGATATTATTACCATCCTCCCATTTTTACAAGGAGAAAAATTGAGGAATGGGAAGTTTAAATTGCCCAACGTCTCAAAGCTGACATGTAGCTCAATTAATATTCAAACATTGGTAATTAGACCCAAGAATGAGCACCTGAGAACCACATGATGTTAAAAATTATATAATATAGATAGTAATGGTATCACACACAGAATTCCGAGTACTTGTGGAAAATGCAAACATTTCTTATATTAACTATAGCCAATGCCATTTTAAAGGTCATTTCTTTATGGATAACATATCTTCAAAATAAAATGTTATCCATTTTTTTAGGATTTCTTGTTAGGTGTGGCTATTAGTCAAATACCACATAAACTATACAATATCCTATATAATAAAAGGGTTATATGCAAATTGACCCTAATGGCAGACCGACCAGAACACCCACTTGACCACTCACTATGAGGCACACTGACCACCTCTTGGTCCCTTTCCCGGGCCAGCAGGCACCGATCACCCGATGGTGAAGGGGGAACCAGGGTGGGTGGTGGTGGGGGGCAGGGCCGGCTGCAGGAAGTCAGGGAAGATGGCCCTGATCGCAGGCCAGGCCTAGGGACCATACCCATGTATGAATTTTGTGCACCAGGCCTCTAGTAAGAGAATAATCAAAAAGTAGCATTATAAAATTAAGATATGTACCTTTGTGGATTACAAACTATTATTTTAACTAAATTAAACTATTTCAGAATATCATTGAATTACAGAAACAGATATTTTCTCTGATTGCCTGGGATTGTTGATACCAAATTAGAGATTACAAATTTATAGTTAAATATGTCTAAAAGATATCAAATGCACTGAATGTCACAGTAGGTACTATATTCTCCCTGTATGATATTTAAAGCAAGACAATGACTATGGACACAAACTCATCAACTCAAGAAGTCTTTTTCCCAATGCCCGAGACACTCAAGTGGTCTAAAGAATAAGTGAAGCAACAATGCTCTCATGGAAGTACACACCTCTCATAATCTGATTTATTATTTAAAATGTATTATAAATTGCATGACAAATGTTATGAGACTATGGAAAAGTTTTCTATTTTTAAAAATGGGTTCTTGTTTTTGTTTCCTGTTGCTGCTGTTAACAAATTACTATACATTAGTGGCTTAATACAACAGAAAGTTATTTTACAGTTCTATGAGTCAGAAGTTTCACATGGGTCTCCCAGGGTTAAAAACCAAAGTGTCCTCTGGGCTGTTTGTATTGCTTTATGGGAGATCTGACTCTTCCTGCTTCTAGAGGCTCCTTGGATTGGCCCATGGACTCCTTTCTTCATTTTCAAAGACAGCAGCAGCAGATAGGGTCCTCCTCACGTTGCATCACTCTGACCCACTCTTCTGCCTCCCTCTCTCCTTTCAGGGACCCTTGTAATTTCACTAGGCCTAATTGTATGATCCAGAATAATCTCCTTCGTTTAAATTGGCTTATTAGCAACCATGATTTTATCTGAAACTATGGTAGGCTGAACAACACCCCCTCAAAATGTTCACATCCTCATCCCCAGAACATGTGAATATGTTACTTTACATGGCACAGATTTTGCAGATGCAATTAAGTGAAGGACCATGAAAAGGGAAGATTATCCTGGATTATTCGTGTGGGGGCCCAGCATCATCAAAAGGGTGCTTATAAAATGGAGGCAGGTGAGTCAGAGACAGGTAAACAGACAGAGACACACAAAGAGAGATAAAATGACAGAGACAGACAGAGAGAGAAAGAGGGAGAAAAAGGGAGGAGAGGAAAGCAAATGAAGGGAGAGGGAGAGGAAGGGAAGAAAATAGAGATTATTAAAAAAAAATAAAGCAAGAAGATTAATTGGAAGTAGAAAGAGCCACTAGCCAAGGAATGAGCATCCTTTTCCTATTCCTGTAGATAAGTAACAAATATTACCCTGGAACCCTCAGAAGGAATGCAGCCCTGAAGACCCAATTTAAAACTCTGACCTCCAAAATTATCTATAATAATAAAAGCATAATATGCTAATTAGACAAGACGTCCTTCCGGACGACCTAATGAACAAAGATGGGGCTGCGAAGTCTGAGGCAGCAGGTGGGGGTTGAGGCAGAGGTGGCTGCCGCAGCAGCAGGGACCAAGACCCTTACATGAATTTCGTGCATTGGGCCTCTAGTCTATATACATAAAAGCCTAAGTGACCATTATGACCAGTTGACCAAACAACCCATCGACCAGTCGCTATGACAATGCACTGACCACCAGGGGGAAGATGCTCAATGCAGGAGTTGCCCCCTGGTGGTCATTGCGCTCCCACAGCCAACCTCTCGCGGTCCCTCCCCCCAGCCGGCCAGCCCCGATCGGCCTCGATTGGCCCCGATCACCAGCCAGGTCGAGGGACCCCACCCATGCATGAATTCATGCACCAGGCCTCTAGTAACATAATAAAATTATATTGTTTTGAGCTACTAAGCTTGTGGTAATTTATTACAACCATAGGAAATGAATATAATGCAATCTTAACATATTCACAGAATCCTGGGATTAGGATATGGATATCCATGGGGGGGAGGGGGGGAGATATCATTGTGCCTACTACAACATCCATATTTTGAGGCAAATGAGTTATTAAATATGCATTTTAATTATATTAGACACTGAAAAATTATGTTCTATTTAGGTGAAGATAATTTTCATACATGATGATGACCACTACATCAAAAATGTACTCACTTTCTGGTAGCAGGGTAATGGCTTTCAAAAGTCTTTTCCTTTCTTATAAGTCTCTGATAAATCCTTCTTAAGGAAAAAAAAAATATGTCTACAAAGCAGCCAAATGGAAATGTGACTGAGCTGAAAACATATTCTCCAATGAATAGTAATACTTCCTTTCATTAAAAATAAAATACAGCTCAACTAAAAGTATTGGCAGTGCACTGTTTCACCAATGTTATAAAGTGTTCTTTGGCATAAGTTTTTTAAAAATGTATGAACATCTGAAAGATGGCTTGTGGGAAGTAAAATGAGAGGAAATTTAAATTTCCGACAAGGCTAAACAAAATAACAAGCAAACCCAAATAAATGATGAAAAAAAAATAGAGAAAACTCCAAATGAAGCCAACATAATATGACAGAAATGTCTTTAAATTTAACTAATCACACTACAAACTAGAATAGTTATGAGCACTGAGAATGTTATTCAGGACAAATATTGGTTTCAATTAGTTTTTTTATTTCATTACTGAAGTGTCCTTCAGGGAAAGGCAAAAACAAGATATTGCTATTGACAATTGAACACAAAGCAAGTTCAAGAGAGATGTTTAGGATTGGCAAACTTTCATAAGATATTCAGGGACACTTAACCCAACTGGACTGATTTCTAGAGGAAACAAGTGATTTATATTCACTAGAATACCTTCATATTCCTTACCATATAGGCAAAAGACTTTTTAATGTACTTTTACTTCTTTACAAACAAATACAGCAGCAGACAGAGCAGTTTTTAAGCATTCATGAAATTAATCCCTATATTTTTGTGCCTGGACTTGTAAAGAGGTCTGTTAGGTTTTATCCATAAACATGATTCAGAAAGCTATTCAGAGTAGTTCCTTGGGAGATTGTGTTAAACATGATTTAAAACGTTTGGATTCACTCTGTTTCATTTTCACCTGGAGAGGTGAAGCCAGTGGATATGACTTTCAAAACATTATTTCAAAAAAGCAAGCATTTTAAGATCTATTCTGATTGTTTTCACATTATGATCAAATGATTCAGTCAATGAATATTTGTTGAACTGAATGTATTTTTTCTGAATTATAACTGTTAGACAAGAAAAATGGAAAATTGACTAATAGAAAGATGAAAGGTAAACTATCAATCATCCCATAACATTTTATATTTTCTATCTTCTTTCCTTAATCCCTCTCTTATTCCTTACTTTTTTCACTTTCTAATACTTATTGAGCATCTACTATGTACTAGGCACTATACACTGATAAAAAAGAAACATATTCCACATTCTCATAGACCTTTTAGACTGAAATCCAACAAGAAAAAGAACAGATAAATAAATGTCATTGATAATTCGTGTTATGAAGGAAAAAAAGTTGGTCCTCTGAGAGAGAGTTGATGGAAAGAGGCAATTTTCATTGGATTATCAGGGAAGATCCACTCAATTAAGTGATATTACAGTAAAACCTAAAATATAAGAAGTTATTTGGGGAGGAATAGTGTTTAGAAACCTCTAAGCAGAGAACATAGAGTGTATTAAGACCATGAAATGGGATATAGTTTAGTACAGGGGTGGGCAACCCCTGGCACGCGTGCCAAACATGGCACTCCAGTAACTTTTGCTGGCACTCGAAACCCTCTCTTATAATCTTCCATTAACAATTTTTTTCCTTAATATCGACTTTTTTATTTTTCAGATAAATTCAGTATAGGTGCCTCTTAGATAAATAAATAATTTTACATAACAAGTTATCTTAAAGACCATAGACATGGATTCACGAGAGAGGGGAAGAGCAATTTCTATGCCTCTGCCTTAACTCTCCCTGCCTTCCTAGATCCGACCAGTGTTTTGGTTTCATCCACATACGCTTGTGAATCTTTGTTCTCAGTGATGAATTTTGTTAAGTCTCATAATAGGAGTAGCCTGATGGATGAAAGTAGTAGCTCGTGCATATCTCTGAAAGTCACGAAATATAAACCTGATGTAAAATCTCTGTCATCAGTGATGCAGCAGCAAAAGTCCCACTGATAATATCAAACGGAGTCATAAAGTTTTCTGTCGGACTATCAGTGTACATGTATACATTAAAAAATAAATGTATTTTTCATCACCATATACTGTGTTTTTGTCGTTCGAATGAATTTTATTTTCTTCAAGGTTCTTCACATACATACACTTTAAGAGATATCAAGTAGGCGTAACATGTTCTCAAAAAATTAGGGTTAGCACGCAGAAGAATTTTGAGTCAGAGATTTTGCTGGTTTTGGCACGCATTCACAAAAAGGTTGCCCACCCCTGGTTTAGTATATAATTAGGTAGCTGAAGACATAATGGGAACATACTACAACAGTATGCAGAGAGTAGATGAGAACCAGATAAACCCAGAACCCAAACTGTTAGCTGGTCACATTGACTTAAAGATATTTTTCAGGCCCCCTGTAACTTGTGGGCCATGAAATTCATTTTTGACCAGTGTTATGCAAAATTATGTCATGTGCATTTTTAGGTAGTCCCTTTAAAGAGAAAGAAACACACCCTCTGCCCTCTTTTTTCCATATTGCTGCTGGTGAGGGCTGGAGTTCTTGAGGTCATCATGGACCATGAGCTTTAAAAGACACATCTGCATGGTGAAAAGGAAGGAATTTGCTTCTCTAATAACTTTGTAGAACCATCATGCCAGCTCTGGATTATTTTAACTTTACATTTACTTTATCTTAGGCAAGAACCAACTTTTTTAAATTGAGCTTATTAAGGTGTCATTGCTAAATAAAATATATATTTTTCAGGGGTACAATTTTACAATACATAACCTGTATAGTGTATTTTGTGTTTACCAAAATACATTATACAAAATCAAGTCTTCTCCCATCACCATTTACCCCCCCTTTACCCTCTCCTACCTCCCCCCACCAGCTTTCCCTCCCATACTGTTGTCTGTGTCGGTGAGTCTTTATTTTTTTCTTTGCTTAATTACTTTACCCTTCCCACCCAGCCCCCAACACCCTCGCCTCTAACAGCTGTTAAGTCAGTTATCTATATCCATGAGTCTGTCTCCACTTTGTCAATTTTGTTCATTAAATTCCACATGTCAGTGAAACCATAAGGTACTTGTCTTTCTCTGACTGTTTTACTTTACCTACCATAATATTTTCTAGGTCCATTCATGATGTTGCAAGAGGTAAAATTTCCTTCTTTTTACAGCTAAGTAGTATTCCATTGTGTGAGTGTACCACAGCATTTTCAGCCATTCATCTACTGATAGGAACTTGGGCTTCTTCCAAATCTTGGCTATTGTAAATAACCCTGCAATGAATTATTCTTTCAAATTAGTGTTTCTGGTTTCTTTGGATAAATTCCCAGAAGTGGAATTGCTGGGTCATAAGAAAGTTCCATTTTAATTTTTGAGGTAACTTCATACTGCTCTCCACAGTGGCTGCACCAATCTGTATTCCCACCAGCAGTACGCGAGTGTTCCCTTTTCTCCACATCCTTGCCAACACTTGCTGTTCGTTGATTTATTGATGATACCCATGCTGACAGATGTGAAGCGATATCTCACTGTGGTTTTAATTTGCATTTCTCTGATGATTAGTGACGCTGAGCATCCTTTCATGTGTCTGTTGGCCATCTGTATGTCCTCTTTGCAGAAGTGTCTATTCAGGTCCTTGGACCATTTCTTAATTGAATTGTTTCTTTTTTCAGTGTTGAGTTTTATAAGTTCCCTGTAAATTTTGGATATTAAACCCATATCAGATATATCAGCAAATATATTCTCTCATTTAGTGGGTTGTCTTTTTATTTTGTTGGTTTCCTTTGCTGTGCAAAGCCTTTTTAGTTTGATGTAGTCCCATCTGTTTATTTTTTCTTTTATTTTACTTGCACAAGGCAACATATAAGAAAAAATGTTGCTAAGAGAAATGTTTGAGTTTTTTTTTTACTGTCTATTTTTTCTTCTAGAACTTTTATGGTTTCAATTCTAACACTGAAGTCTTAAATCCATTTTGAATTTGTTCTTGTGCATTGTATACCTATTTACTAGTACAACAGCTTAAAAAATAAGATATCTAGGAATAAATT
>NW_005871128.1:4433141-4483533 GCF_000147115.1 Myotis lucifugus
ATCTAGGGATAAATTTAACCCAGGGTGTAAAAGACCTGTACTCAGAAAATTATCAGACACAGAAGAAAGAAATTAAAGAAGGTGCAAATAAGTGGTAGGATATACTGTGTTTATGGATAGAAAGAATGAACATCATTAAAGTGTCCATACTTTTCAAAGCAATCTATAGATTCAATGCAATTTCTATCAAGACACAGAAGAACAAATATTGCAAAAATGTATATGAAACCACAAAAGACCTCAAATGGCCACTGCATTCTTGAGAAAGAAGAACAAAGTTTGAGGAATCATGCTATCTGATATCAAACTATACTACAAGGCCATAGTAATCAAAACAGCACGATAGTGGCATAAAATCAGATATATAGATCAATGGAACAGAATAGAGAGCCCAGAAATCAACCCGTGCCTTTATAGTCAATTAATATTTTATAGAGGAGACAAAAACATACTATGGGGTAAAGATAGTTTATTCAATAAATGGTAGTGGGGAAATTGTACATATATGTACAAAAAACAGCTAACTTTTGAAAGCAATGGTTACTTAGGGTATTTCTTTTATTGCAGCCAATATGTAATACAGGAGATGGATGTAATAGTTTAAATGAGAGATAACAGTGGTTTGTACTATTATAGTAGTGGATATGGAGAGTAAATGACATATTTGAGATATATCTTGGAGGTAGAGGACAATGGACTTAACAACATATTAAATATGGCATAGTGAGGGAAATAGAAATATTACAAATTAATCCAAGATAAGTGGCTTGAACAACCATTTGGTAGAGGGTATCATCATTACTGAAGGGACATAAAAACTTCACCTTGGATGTATTTCAAAACTACTCAATTTTCCTACTTTTGTTTTAAATCTGTGCTAAGTCCATCAAGCAATGTATATATACTTTCAGAAATAAACATACTTTCTAAATTCATTATAAAACTATGAGTTAATTATAATTTTACCAGAAGATCTATAGCCAGTTTAGGAATTCTCACTGAATCTGGTTTTTAGTATATTGTTTTGTATTTTTGTCTTTATGTTAGTCATAAATAGATTAAGGTGCTGGGCAAACATGTCATTTTCTTTTGGTTGTTATGTATTTTAGAGAGAGAAAAAAATAACCAAATAGGATCTATATTTAGACTAGTAGCTTTTCTCACTTTTCTCTAGGGGGAATGCTAATGTTTTTGAAGGCTAGTGATTTATAATGTTACCTAATTCAGACCTTTGTTATAAGGCTTGTCGTCATAATTTTCCAGATGGATAACTCAGAGAAGTTAAGTAATGTCACCAAGGTTACATAGCTAGAAAAACTCTGAATAAGAATTCAAAGCCTGTATCTGCCAAATGCTAAGGCCCGTGTTCTTACTATTAAAACTTGCTTCGTTCTTGTATGTTTATTCTATAAATAAAGTTAAACAAATTCAAAGACACTATATTAATGATAATTAGCTATAGTGATGAAAATTACTTTTGCAATATATTTACATGTTTATCAACACATATTGTACAGGGTGTGGCAAAAGTAGGCTTGCAGTTGGGAGTATGTGAAACAGAGCTTATTCTTGTATTATTACATATTAATTATTGTATTATTTTCTAGATGAACAACTGTAAACCTACTTTTCCACACCCTACATATACACTTTGAAAACTTTCCAATAAGATGCAATATATAAAGAGTTTAACTAGAATAGAACTTTTCATGAGAAGCCCTATATCCCTAGGTAGCCTCTGGCATTGATTAAATTGAAGTTTTAAAAAAATTATAATTTAGTTCCATCTTCAGACAGTCCATTATCAAAGCATAATGTCTTTTAAATGAGTTGAGAAAAGCCCATAGGCAGTAAAAAGTAGTAAAATCAGGAATGATAGTCTAGTGCATGATATTTAAATGAGAGGTAAGAGGAGTAAATAAAAGGGCACTGCCAATTCTAGACAACAGAAATTATATGCCTCTGCAAGGGAGAAGGCTGGAATACATTTTTATAGAAAAAAAATAACAACTTAGTAATATAGAGAGTTCTTTCCACTAAATTCCTTCCTTTTAAAAATGCCCTGCTAGCCTGGCCAGCGTGGCTCAGTGGTTGAGTGTCCACCTCTGAAGCAGGAGGTCACGGTTTAATTCTTTTTTTAAAAAATATATTTTATTGACTTTTTACAGAGAGGAAGGGAGAGGGATAGAGAGTTAGAAACATCAATCAGCTTCCTCCTGCACACCCCCTACTGGGGATGTGCCCCGTAACCAAAATACATGCCCTTGACCAGAATCAAACCTGGGACCTTTTAGTCCACTGGCCGACACTCTATCCACTGAGCCAAACCGGTTAGGGCCACGGTTCAATTCTTGATCAGGGCACATTCCTGGGTTGCGGGCTCAATCCTGGGTGTTGGACATGCAGCAGGCAGCTGATCAATGATTCTCTCTCATCATTGATGTTTCTATCTCTCGCTCCCTTTCCCTTCCTCTCTGAAATCAATAAAATATATAAAATATTTTAAATAATAAGAAATAAAAATGCCCTGCTCACCTTGGCTGGGTTGCTTGGTTGGTTGGAGCATTGGTTGGAGCATTGCCCCAATACACCCAGGTTGTGGGTTCGATTCCTGGTCACAGCACATATAAGAATCAACCAATGAATGCATAAATAAGTGGAGCAACAAATCTCTCTCTCTCTCTCTCTCTCTCTCTCTCTCTCTCTCTCTCTCATATCAATCAATAATTTTTTTAAATGCCCACTTTTCTTTAGTATATCAATTGCTCAATGTCCTGGAATTCAGTTATTTCACTGTGGATATAAGCAAACACGGAATTTGTTTTTCCTAAGTACTAGATTCAAATGTGAAGAGGTTGTAAAAAACACAAACTACATTGTGTTTCATTGAGAGCTCATATATGAAAAGATTTACATTAAATGATGAGTGGATACAAAAGATAAATTAATAGTTTCTTACCTCAGGAAGTTCTTATCCTGGTGGAAAGTTTTATATATGTGTGAAACAAATATAGCCCTGGCCAGCATGGCTCAGTTTGTTGAGTGTCCTCCCATGCAGTGATGAGAGTTGGATTCCCAGTCAAGGCACAAGCCCAGCTGCAGGAGGCGTGCAGGAGGCAGCCAATTGATGTTTCTCTTTCACATAGATATCTCTCTCTCTCTCACTCTCTTTCTCTCTCAAATCAATAAAAACATATTAAAAACAAAATATAGCTCAGAAAAGTATATATACTATATATATATATATATATATATATATATATATATATATAACTGTATTCAAATGAAGGCTGTCATTATGTGCATGCTATAGTTTTAAGTGAACAGAAATAAGCTGAATTACTTGGTATGTGGATCACTACTAATGGTAGTGTGAGAGGAATAAACAATAATTTAACATACAAATAAATTCTGTATCTTTATAAAGGACCTTCAGTTTTCACTCAGTTGTCATATTTGAACACTGCACATTGACAACCCAGTCATTTTTTACTCTAAATGAAGACTTTCCAGCTGACTAGTGAGCAATTAGAGCAACACTTTCTCCCTGCTATCCATTATGTAACTACTCCTTCTCAGTGATGCTTCCTAATTTATTTTGGGCTTCCATCAGGCCATCCTCCTCCTGCTTTAACCTTTCTTTTAAATTAGGAAACTATGCACTTTCAGTGACAGAGAGACACATTTTTCATCTGCAGCCTTCCTTGCCCATATCACTTGCAAGGTAGCTTCCTGGCTTGGCTCCCTCTGGTGTTGAAGGAACACAGGAGGCAGGCCAAGGTCATGACACCCGGAAGCCGCTGCATTTCCTATTTGAACTAAGTTTAGCATCCCTTGCCCTCTCCCAAATTTAACTCCTGCTTTGTCCAATCTTAACCCAAAACCTCCAGATAGACTCTTTTCTGTATATTTGAAGTTATACTACTATTTGAGGTCATTTAACATTTAAAAAGTACAATCTTCATAATATCTTTTTTTTAAATATAGGCTTTTCTCCATGGTTCTGGTTGTTCTATGAATTTATCTTATCAATGATTTTTTTTTTTAAAAAAGAAGCAGACATTTATTTCTCACTGTTCTGAGAGGCTAGACATCTAAGATCAAGGTGCCAGTAGATCTGGAGTCTGGTGAGAAACTTTTTTCTTAAAATAAGACTATGTTACAGGAACCTATTATTGTGACCAAAACAGAAATTACAATATTTTTTATGTAAACAATTAGAGTTCATTGCTATCTTTTAGTATATTTTAATGCATTGGGAAAAGAAACAAACTTTGAGAGACAGGAGGCAGCTGGTCGATGTTTCTCTTTCATCGATGTTTCTAATTCTCTATCTCTCTCCCTTCCTCTCTGTAAAAAATCAATAAAATATTTAAAAAAAAAATAAGACTATGTTACAGGAACCTATTATTGTGACCAAAACAGAAGTTACAATATTTTTTATGTAAACAATTAGAGTTCAAATGGTATCTTTTAGTATATTTTAATGCATTGGGAAAAGAAACAAACTTTGAGAGACATCTGTAAAAGTGAAATTAATGTACATGCATAAGCAATCCTTTTAAGTATGATGACTAAGTTCAATAGATTTTTATTTTATTTAGTGGGGTGACATTAGTCTACATGAACATACAGGTTACATGTGTGGATTACTAATTTACAAAATCTGTATATAGGACCATGTGCCCACCACCCAAAGTCAAATCTTTTGTTACCATATATATTAGGGCCCCTTTCTTCCACAACCCCCTTCCCTCTGGCAATCCCCACACTGCTGTTTGTGTACATAAGTTTCATTTTTATATTCCATATATGAGTTAAATCATATAGTTCTTAGCTTTCTCTGCTTGACTTATTTCACTTTGCATAATGTTCACAAGGTCCATCCATGTTGTTGTAAATGACGCTATTTCATCCTTTCTTATGGCCATGTAGTACTCCATTGTGTCTATATATACCACATCTTCTTTATCCAGCCCTCTATCATGGATTGGAAGAACCAACATAGTTAAAGCGACCATTTTACCCAAAGCCATATACAGATTTAATGCAAGCCCCATCAAAATCCCAATGTCCTTTTTTAAAGAAATAGAATGAGAAATCATCAGATTTGTATGGAACCATAAAGACCCAGAATAGCCAAAGCAATCCTGAAAAAAAAAGAACAAGGCTGGAGGTATCATGCTACCTGACTTCAAAATATACTACAGAGCTACGATAATCAAAACAGCATGGTATTGGCAGAGAAACAGATACACAGATCAATGGAACAGAATAGAAAGCCCAGCTATAAAACCACACATATATGGATAGATAATTTTTGACAAAGGTGCCAGAAATGCACATTAAAGATAGTCTCTTCTATAAATGGTGCTGGGAACACTGGAAAGCCACATGCAAATGAATGAAACTGGATTTCAGTTTGTCCCCATGTACAAAAATTAACTCAAAATGGATCAAAGACTTAGACATAAGACCCGAAACTATAAGTCACATAGAAAAAAATATAGGTACCAAACTTATGGACATGGGTGGTAGAGAACATTTTATGGACTTGACCCCAAAGGCAAGGGAGATAAAGGAAAAATAAATTAATGGTAATATATCAAACTGAAGAGCTTCTGCACAGCAAAAGAAATGGACAACAATAGATGTTTTAAAACGAAAATTTTCTAATTGTCTGACATTTGGATGTATTTTTATGCTAGTACTAAAGAAAATATGCCTAATTGGAAATATATAATGCACTTTAAAACTCAATAAAAAGTCATGTTAAACTTAAAATTAAATCATGTTTTGCACATTATTT
Organism: Myotis lucifugus; assembly: GCF_000147115.1. NCBI lineage: Eukaryota > Metazoa > Chordata > Mammalia > Chiroptera > Vespertilionidae > Myotis > Myotis lucifugus. The sequence continues at coordinate 4,438,951 of NW_005871128.1, forward strand.
TAAAGTTAAAATTTTAATAGACTGATAGCAATATCTTCTTTTCTTTTTTAAACTGTTATTGTTGAAAGTATTCCATAGGTCCTCCTTTTCTCCCCATTAACCTCTTCCAGCCTGATCCAGTCCTCCCCACCAGGCCCTCACCACCCCATTGTCTGTGTCCACTTGTTATGCATAAATGCATACAAATTCATTGCTTGATCTCTTCCCACCCTCCCCTGCCTTCCCTCTGAGTATTAACAATCTGTTCATGCTTCTATGTCTTTGGGTCCATTTTTGATCTTCAGTTTTTTTGGTTCATTAGATTCCACATCTGAGTGAGACCACGTGGTATGTTAATACAGAACACAAAAAGCAAATATTCTGGAAGGCTTAAGTATATAAACTAATTATTTTTATTCTATGAAGAGAGAAAAAACTTTCTTAAGCAGAACATTCTAATCTTACACCGAATACCCATTCAAATAGGTAAAGGTCAAATTATGGGTCAAATTAAAAATTATCATTTCTCAGAGAAGCTTTGGGTAAAAATTTTAGCAAGTTTTTTGGTTTGTTTGTTTTTTAGTTTTAAGAATATATGTTCAGAATAATTCTGTGGGAGAGTATATTTTACCAAATGTGGGACAGAGAACTTTCACAATCTGAATAGACACTAGTCAAGTAAGAGAATGAAAATGATTGAAAGAATGACGTCCTGAAATCTCCACTCTGGGAGTGTTGTATAGTTGAGCTCAGTCTCACTTTCTTAAGACAGCATTATTCATATTCTATAATATATATTTCAGAGGAAAAAAAATGGCATTGTCATCATTTTAAGAAGTTGGTACAAGTGAAGTAAAACTTTATTTTTAACATTTCAATTATAGACAATAATATAAATCATAAATTTAATATAAGCAAATATACTCATTAGTATATTAAAATACTTTCTAGCAATCAAGTGCGATTCTCCAGAATGCAAAAGTAGTTTAATAAGAGAGAATATAAATCTGTGTTTAGGAAATGGTTTGAAGTCTAGCTCATCTACTGGCTGGATATTTAACTCTGTCAATTTAATGAAAGTTGTCATGCCTCACTTTCCTTATCTATAATATCAGGCTATTATTATGTATCTCGGGCAAGTTTTGTAAAGATTTAGTTTGATTAATACTGTTAGACACTTAAGACAGTGTCAGGAAAATTAGGAGACTTCAGTATTGGAGTAATGGTTATTCAAGTTATCTGTGTTAGGGAAAGGATTAATAATTCAACACAATATGTCATTAAAAAAAGAAACAAATATAAGCTGGGAAGCATTACACAAAATGCAAAACATATTACTGAAAACTTTAAAAAACAGGAAGACATGTTAATCTATTTAAATTGAGAGAGAATATGAAGCTTAAACTAATAATTTATATATTATTGCTATAATATTGTAGTCATTGTTATTTATTCCAATCCCTGCATTCACCCAAGTCCCCCACCCATAGAGCTCTATGATGTAAATACCTATGTATAGATAGAGCACCGGAGACTTTTGAGAGTGGGTTTAGAAATCAGGCACCTCACTTCTGCCCACATTCTTTTGGCGCACAGAACTCAGCCCAATGGTCCCATCCAATAATAGGGAGAATAATAAATGCAGTATGAACAAGAGAAAAATAAAATAATATTGGTGAGTACATGGGAGTTATCTCTGCCACCTACCTACTGTTGCGCATTTAGGAAGTTTTCAATATTTTATTATATAGACAGGACAGCCTGGCTGGTGTAGCTCAGTGGTTGGGCATCGACCTATGAACCAGAAGGTCATGATTTGATTCCCAGTCAGGGCACATGCCTGGGTTTTGGGCTAGATCCTCAAAAGGGGACATGCAGAAGGCAGTCAATCAATGATTCTCTCTCATCATTGATGTTTCTATCTCTCCCTCTCCCTTCTTCTCTGAAATCAATTAAAAATATATTAATATATATATATATATATATATAGAGAGAGAGAGAGAGAGAGAGAGAGAGAGAGAGACTGTGTAAGTGATGCTGTTTTTCATCTATATGAACACATCTCTAAGACAATTTAATACAAGCAGAACATGGATATTTAAAATATAGAGAAATATTTCCAAATGAGCCTCAATTCCTTTTTTAAAATAAAGATTTTAGGAGATCAACAAGATGGCGGCATAGGTAAACACCGGAGACTGCTGCCGCAAACAACCACTTCAAAAATACAACTAAAAGACGGAACGGACATCACCCAGAACCACAGGAAAGCTGGCTGAGGAGAGACCCTTCAACTAGAAGGAAAGAGAACAGCATACTGAGGCTCAGAAAAGGCGCAGTGTGGAAAATATAAAGGTACCGAGGTGCGCACGCAAAGCGGGCTGGTGGCTGAGGGCGTGGTTGTCCTTTTCAATCAGGAGTGAGTCTCAGACTCTGGGCTCCAGATCTGGGCGAGTCTCTAGGGACTCAGACTCAGACGGGAGAAGCGGGATTGTCCGGCATCAGTTGGAATCTGAGGGCAGCTTTCTCTCTGAGGTTTGCAGCGGCTGCCGGGGTTCTGAGAAGCAGAGCCTCTGGGAACGGGACTGAGAGCAGCCATAACCACTCCCTCCACCCGCCCTGTTGATCCCGCCCCGCCCAAGCCCTGCGCAGAGCCATTTGCTGGATCGCCTCAGGCAAAGGCTGGATTAGCACCTCCCCAGAGGACAGAAGTTTCCCACAGAGCTGATTCTCACAGCCAGTCAGCCTGGTGGTCAAATCCCTCTAGTATTAACTACAACAATCCAGGCTCAACTAGAACAAGACTGCGCACAAAGACCACAAGGGGGTGCACCAAGAAAGCATAAAAAATGTGGAGACAAAAAAAACATGACAGAAATGGAGGATATAGAGCTAAAAAACGCAATTTTGAGGGCTTGCAATAATGTGCTACAAGCTGCCAATAAACTTGATGAAAGCCTCACGAAAACTAATGAGACCCTCAATGCTATGATAAGAAAACAACTAGAAATTAAGCATACACTGACTGAAATAAAGAATATTATACCCAATAGCAGACCAGAGGAGCGCAAGAATCAAGTCAAAGATTTGAAATGCGAAGAAGCTAAAAACACCCAACCGGAAAAGCAAAATGAAAAAAGAATCCGAAAATATGAAGATAGTGTAAGGAGCCTCTGGGACAGTCTCAAGCGTACCAACATCAGAATAATAGGGGTGCCAGAAGATGAAAGACAGCAAGATATTGAAAACCTATTTCAAGAAATAATGGCAGAAAACTTCCCCCACCTGGTGAAAGAAATGGACTTACAGGTCCAAGAAGCGCAGAGAACCCCAAACAAAAGGAATCCAAAGAGGACCACGCCAAGACACATCATAATTAAAATGCCAAGAGCAAGACAAAGAGAGAATCTTAAAAGCAGCAAGAGAAAGAGACTCAATTACCTACAAGGGAATACCCATACGACTGTCAGCTGATTTCTCAACAGAAACTTTGCAGGCCAGAAGGGAATGGCAAGAAATATTCAAAGTGCTGAATACCAAGAACCTACAACCAAGATTACTTTATCCAGCAAAGCTATCATTCAGAATTGAAGGTCAGATAAAGAGCTTCACAGATAAGGAAAAGCTAAAGGAGTTCATCACCACCAAACCAGTATTATACGAAATGCTGAAAGGTATCCTTTAAGAAGAGGAAGAAGAAGAAAAAGGTAAAGATACAAATTGTGAATAACAAACATGCATCTATCAACAAGTGAATCTAAGAATCAAGTGAATAAATAATCTGATGTACAGAATGAACTGGTGATTATAATAGAATCAGGGGCATAGAAAGGGAATGGACTGACTATTCTTGGGGGGGAAAGGGGAATGGGAGATGCGGGAAGAGACTGGACAAAAATCGTGCACCTATGGACGAGGACAGTGGGTGGGGAGTGAGGGTGGAGGGTGGGGCAGGAACTGGCAGGAGGGGAGTTATGGGGGGGAAAAAAGAGGAACAAATGTAATCTGAACAATAAAGATTTAATATAAAAATAATTATAATAATAAAAAAATAATAAAAATAAAGATTTTACCTTTTTAGAGGCGTTTTAGGTTCACAGCAAAATTGGGAGAGAGGTACAGAGATTTGCCATATATCCTCTGCCCGCACACATGCTTAGCCTCTTCTATTAGCTCCATTCCCCACCAGAGTGGTACATCTATTACATGGAAAAACCTACACGGACACTTCAGGATCACCCAAAGTTCATAGTTTACATGACTGTTCACTTGGTGCTCTATATTCTATAGTTTTGGACAAATGTATAATGATATGGATACATCATGATGGTATTACACAGAATGTTCTCACTGCCCTAAAAATTATCTGTGCTCTGTCTATATATCCCTCCCTCCCAACTCCATGCAACTAGTGATCTTTTTACTGTTCCCACAGTTTTGCTTTGTCCAGAATGTCATGTAGTTGGAATAATACAATATGCAGCCTTCCAGATTGGCTTCTATCACTTCGTAATGCACTTACGTTTTCTCCATGTCTTTTGATAATTCGATCGCTCATTTCTTTGTGTGCTGTTAAGATTCCATTGTCTGGATGTACCATAGTTTATTTAACCATTCACCTACTGAAGGACATCTTGGTTACTTCCAAGTTTGGGTATTTATGAATAGAGCTGCTGTAAACATCTGTCCAAGTTTTTGTGTGAAGATAAATTTTAAACTCTTGTGGGAAAATACCAAGGATCATGATTGCTGGATCATAAGGTGAAAGTATGTTTAGTTTGGTGAGAAACCATCAAATTGTCTTCCAAAGTGGTTGCACCAGTTTGCACTCCCACCAGCAATGATAGTTCTACCTCATTCTTGCCAGCATTTTGTGTTGTCAGCATTCTGAATTTGGGTGATTCTTAATAAGTGTCCTCTATTCCTTTATTTTTTTTAATTTAAATTCTTTATTGTTGAAAGTATTACATATGTCTCCTTTCCCCCCAATTGACCTCTCCCTGGCTGCTCCCTCCCCCTCTATTCCTTTTTTAAAGACTAATGCTCCCACCAATAATATACCAAATTTCTGTTTCTTCATACTTTTGTAAAGATGGTGTATGGTCAAACTTTTGGATATTTGCTGATTTAATCATAGAGATTGAGCATCTAACTATTTGAGACATTTTCATTTCCTACTCTGTGAACTCTGTTCTTGTCAACTGGTGATGCTAAAAGAAGTTGATGGTGTTTTTTTGTTTGTTTTTTTATGTATTCATAGGCACACTTTATATATTAAGAAAAATGCCCATTATATTAGGGGATGCAAAGACTTTTACAGTTATATTTTAACTTTTGATTAAAGTGTAATGTATAAATACCATATGATTTCACTTATACATGGCAGGGTTTATTTCCCCTTAGTACTTCAAATATGCAATTTCAATGCTTTGTTGTTGTTTTAAATGAGTTTTATTGAAATAAAATTTACATATAAGAACATTCACTCATTTTGAATATACTGTTTGTTGCCTTTTCATTTATAAACTCAAATGAAAACTTTATATTCATTTAATTATATATTATATAATTCACTACATTTCCCCCAAATACCATAGAGTTTTTGAGGTTAATTCATATGGTTGGTAGATCAGTAGTTTATTCATTTTATGCTCTTATTGCATTGTACCACAAATTGGTTACCCATTCACCTGTTGTTGGACACCTTAGGCTATTTCCAATATTTTATTATTATGAATAAAGCTAGTATGAGATCCATGTATAACTGAGTCTCTGCATGGACATATGTTTTCACTTTTATAGGGTATGTTCTTCTTAAATTTCTCAATAAAATGGTAAGTAAATATTTAATTTTGCAAATAAATGATAACACATTTTATAAAGTAGCTTGTACAACTTTACATTCCTGCCAACTAACCTCCAAATCCTGGGCCACACAATGTTGTCATTCTTTTTGATCTTAGCCACTTTAATGAAAGAGTAGAGTATTTAATTTATTTAAATTTACATTTCCTGATGACAAGTGATGTTGAGCATTTCTATGTTACTCACTATTTGTGCACCTTAATTTTGAAGAATATGTTCAAAGTTTTTATACATTTTATTGCGTTTAAATGTGTTTTTTAATATACACATTAAAATTATAAATCCTATTGAGCAATGCTTTAATGAATCTTATTGAATATTATAACTACAATTTTCTATACTGAGTTGTCATTTCCATTAAATTTCAACTATTTGTACATTACTTCAAAATTCTTCTATTCATGAATTATATAAGAGTATGCTATTTACAATCCAAATCTTAAAGAATATTAGGATTTTAAAAATTAATTAGTATTTTAATTTTGTTGTGATGGAGAACATACTGTAATGTAAATCATATTAATTGTATTGAGACATTTTATTTCTATATATAAGATCTATATATCTGTTAATGTTCTCCAGGTGGTTGCTGGGTAGAATGTGACGTACTATGTATGAGATATTGCAGATATATTCATATTTATATATATCATCTATATCTATAGATATATTGAAGATATATATACATATATGCTATATAGACTTTTATTAGATGTGGTAAAATAGATATACATATGATGAATAGACAGAAAAATGTGATATCTATATATTTCTAAGATATCTAACTGATTTTCTTTCCATTTATTTTATCAGTACTAGATAGAAGAGAGAAATTGTGTACTTTTCTTTTTATCTTTTAAGTTCTATAAATTTTTCTTCAGGTATTTAAATGTCCAGTTGTTAAGTACATACATATTTAGGATCCTTATTGGCTATTGATGTTACGAATTGGAGTTACGTCTGGTACCTCAGTGCTTTTTGTTGACACAGAAAAGATTTTTAAAGTAAAACAAAGTGGGGTTTATTGAAGACACACTCCAAGTGAGGAGCAGGCCAGTCCAGAGAGAGAGAGAAAGAGAGAGAGAGAGAGAGAGAGAGAGAGAGAGAGAGAGAGAGAGAAAATGGCCTCAAATTCCTGGGTTTAAAAGAGGGATTTTCTGGATGGAAACTTTCATATGCATTCAGTGATGACTGACAGAAACTACCTTTCTTCTGGGCATGCCCTTACCTATAATGCATACAGAAAAGCCCATGGGGGGTGGGGTCAAAACCAGAATGCAAATTTTATTATAATTAGTCCAAGGCCCTAGTAAGGTCGCATTGAGGTCATGTTGTTTTCCTCTGAGCTTGCATCAAGACCTGACTGGCTCTGTACCTGCCTGCCTGGCTGCCCATAGAGAGGCGGTCTGAAGGCAATGTTGGTCTGACCCCTTTCAGGACCCAAGGGCAGGTCCCACCCCAGTTGCTCAGGTCTTACTTCCTCACATTGATAAGTTGACTCCTTTATCATAATGGAATTATTCTCTTTATCCCTGTAATGTATTTCCATCTTTTATAATACTGCCACTACAGATTTTTGATGAATAAGATTTTCATAGTTTATCTTTTTCCAAGATTTTACTTTTAGCATGTTTTAAAAAATTTTATTTAGGTTACTTGTAGACAGCATAAAGTGGGGTCTTATGATTTTATTCTCTCTGACAAACTCTTTCAATTGGAATAATTACAGCATTTATATTTAATATAAAGATAACATATTTATATTATATTTAATATATAGACAACATTATATTTACTATACATACACATATTTATATTAAATATATAATTCTCATTAGTTATTTTGACATTTTCATATTATCTTTCTTTCATCCCCTTTCCCTGCTTATTTAGTTACTGGTTCTGAAGCACTGTGAAATCTAGGACTATGTATTGTCCCTTACCAGAGCAAGTCTACCTGAATACTCGCCCCAATATCCTGTAAATTATGAGGGTTGTTTGTTTGTTTGTTTGTTTGTTTTCAGTGTGATTGGTTGGAGCAACTATTTCTGTCCTCCCTGGATGCTGGGCACTGTTACCTTTAATATTTCCAGATGGTTCTTGCCCCAGGCCTGGGTAGTTCATAGGCTAATCAGTTCATTGTCTGATACTTGAGGGAAATTCTCTGCAGATCTCTGGAGTTCTCTCTGTGTACAGCTCTCTCCTTTTTGTACTCTGCCTTGTAAACTCTAGTTTCCTTGATCTCTCTGCACTGTCACCTACATCTCCAGCTGGGTATTGTCCTTGTACCTTGGTTTAGAACTTCCTCACAGCAGTCAAAGTGAGGAGTTACCTTGGAGCTCACCTTTTTTGTATCCTATCTCTCAGGAATCATTGTGCATCTGTTGTCCACTATTTTTTTTTTATTGTTTCAGCAGAAGGATAAATCTAGTTCATGTTTCTCCATCTTTGTAGAAAGCAGAATTCTACATTTCAGTCAGGGTCCCAGTAGAAGTGGGTGTCAAACAAATCAGAAAAATGTAAAGAATATTTATATTCAAGTGGGCTATTTACAGAGGTTTGGTGGCATAAGAAGAGGCCACAATAAACAGTATACTAACCCTAATCTCCTTAGGGCTGGTACAAAGACACTTACTAGAACTCAGAAGGAGAGGCTCAAAGTTGAAAAGGTTTCCTAGAGAAGACACATGACCTGAGGTGACTCTGAAGGGAGGGACCAAGGAAATACAGTGGACTCACTCTCTTCCATTCTTCCTTTCTCCTGCCAGTGGGCTAAATCTAAACCAGAAGTCATAGGGCAAAGGAGAGTATAAAACAATTTTATGTAATTCAGCTTCTTAAGCACAAAGCAGGAAGGACTTGCAAAGGGAATGGCAGCTATCCAGCACAAGGTACTTGCTGGCATTTCTCCATGCACACAGCTGTATAAAACTCAGTTAGCATGTGTGATTCTCTCATGTCTCTTACTACCCCATCCCTATTGGCCATGGATACTGCTTTTTAATATATTACATATGTATTGCTTCCTCTACAACTTCCTATTGCCACTGCTTTAATTGATATTGTCACCATGTTTCTTTGCAGTTTGCCATAACCTTTTTTTTTTTTTTTGGCCATAACCTCTTAAATACTTTACTGTCTTCCCACCTTTAGCTCCTTCTCTTTAATTTATTATTTTTTTTTAGAGAAAATTGATTTGTTTTTTCTTTTTAATTCAAGTCTCATCACATCATTTTCCGCCTTCATGTTTTCCAGTTGTTCAGGTTTTTCAATGTAGATTTCAAGACAATCACTCTCTGGCTTCTGCCATTTTAACCATCTGAGGCAAGAGGAAGTCATAGCAAAATACAAAATAATGTAAAGATGGTTGTTTTTCATAAATCTCTTTTGACCACTCCTGATCTCACCCTAAAAAATGTCATCAATCTTTTGTTACAGTTTTTATGAGGTTCCTATCTGAACCAATTGAGGCCTCTTTAGCACTCATTAAACTAAGAATTACTTTTATTAATCTTTATATTCTATCTCTTAATAAATGACTGATTTTTAATGTGAGGCATACCTTCCATCAAATTCAGATGTGAATTGGTTTCTCATTCTTAAAGTATTCAGGATCAATACTTAATTCACTTTATTGCTTAATGAACCATCAATTAATTCAGTTTCTAATCCAATTTTTATTTTATGTGCACAATGAAGCACTTTATATAGAATCTTAACATTTTAAAATCTTGGTTGCAGAGAACGTATTTAAGTCTTTTCTTGTATCTCAAATAAGTACACAGAAATGTTGTTCAAATGACACTTCATTAATCTAAATCAGTCTACAGCTATAGAAGGCATTTGCTCTGTTTAGAAAGAAACAGATAAGACTATACTTTCCGGGATCATTTCTATAGTTTGTTACTAGAAGGGAACAGATAACCTGGTCAACAATAATGCTAACATTTAATGTGCACTTACAAGGCCCAGCTTCTCATCTTCTCTTCCCATTGTAGTTTCTCCTTCACTAAAATTTTATGCCTCACAACATTACACTCACCTTTATATTGTATTCACTCAAAAGTTTAATCATTTCTGTAATATGCAGGTCTTCATCTGTGTAAAACGTAAATAATAACTCCTATCTTAGGGAAATTTTGTGAGGAATAACTGAGTCAATACATTGGGAAGCTTAGAGTAGTGTTCGGAATATAGGAAACAATCTACAAGTGTTATTATTATATGAAATCAAATATACATGCTTAATGAGCCCCTTCTCCTCTGTAAAGCCAATCAATTACTCAGATTTGTGTGTTGCTCCCCATCAATTTACATCTCAAAAGTTCTACAATATCAAAAAGTTTTCATTATAAAGCAGATATCAACTTAATGTATCGTAAAATTCGGAGCAAATAGAATCAGATGCTTAGAAAGATACCCTGGGTTAGATAGGGAATGATAATGTCCAATAAAGAGAACAGTGGAAAAAGTAGAGATCAAGATAATACTTGTGCACTTACCATAAAAATAATTGTAGATAATGTACAGCATCAGTGGGTTTGGCAACAACAGATAGTGATTCAGACCATTGGTATTAGGCACAGGCTTCCTTAGTAGCTGGTATGGGGTATAGGGGCAAAATCCTTGTGAGGCATGGAATAAATGAGTAAGATGCAACCCCAGAAAAAATGAGGTTCCATTTATAGCCATGATATCTTAGATCAGTGGTTCTCAACCTTCCTAACGCCACGACCCTTTAATACAGTTCCTCATGTTGTGGGGACCCCCAATTTCATTGTTACAAATTGAACATAATTAAAGCATAGTGATTAATCACAAAAACAATATGTAATTATATATGTGTTTCCCGATGGTCTTAGGCGACCCCTGTGAAAGGGTCGTCTGACCCCCAAAGGGATTGCGACCCACAGGTTGAGAACCGCTGTCTTAGATGGTACTGAACCCTCCCATGCTAAATAACTATTCAAGCTACAAATTTACAACTGTTTAAAAAGAGTATTCAGCCCTGGCCAGTTTTCTCAGTGGTTAGAGTGCCAGCCCCACAGACCAAAGGGTCACGGGTTCGATTCCCAGTCATGGGCATGTACCTGGGTTGTGGGTTCAATCTCCAGCCCCAAGAAGGCGTGTGTCATGTGGATATCTCTCTTTCTCTCTCTCTCTCTCTCTCTCTCTCTCTCTCTCTCTCTCTCTCCCACTTTGTCTGAAAAAAATCAATGGGAAAAATATCCTTGGGTGAGGATTAAAAAAAAGAGTATTCAGTAACCAATTGAATTTTCAGGTTCCTAAAACAAAGAAGAACACATGTTTAATAATGCATATCTCCCAGATATCTTTGTGTGATTTTTTTTTTTTACAAACTGCAGCTAAAGGAAATAGCACCCTGCAAAAAAAAAAAAAAAAAAAAAAGAAGAAGAAGAAAGAAAACAGTGATATTCTCTGAATATAAACATAAACTGTGGTTCTGGAATGCCAAGAAAGTGGAAGGAAGATATCAGAGACCTCAGAGAGTTAGCCCTAAGAAGTTCTGTAAAATTAGCTCAGAGCTTTTGCTTAGCATCTAAACTGTGACTACACAGGTAGTTCTCTGGAAAAACTGATAGAGAACATCTATTAAGGACTAAAAAAGAGACCTGGCTGGTGTTCTCAGTGATTAGAGCGTTGGCTCATGCAACAAAGGGTCATGGGTTTGATTCTCAGTCAAGGGCAACCTGGGTTGCAGGTTGGATTCCTGGCCGCAGTTGGGATGAAGTAACCAACTGATGTGTTTCTTTCACATTGATGTTTCTCTCCCTCTCTTCTCTGTCTCTCTCCCCCGCACCCTTCCTCCTTTTCACTCTCTCTGAAAAACAATGGAAAAAATATCCTCGAGTGAGGATGAACAAAAGAGAAAGAAAAGAAAAAAGACTAGAAAAGAAAGAAAAGATTGTGAAGCTGCACAATGGTGAAGCCATTAAATACAGATTGGAGATTAGGCCCTTTTGGAATGGACAGACCTCTGGATAGACATACCAGGCTTTCAATTGAAACTGAAATAAGGCCACACTGAACAAACAAAAACTATGCTGTAAGAATAGTTATCATGCTCTAGGACAGCGGTTCTCAACCTGTGGGTCGTGGCCCCTTTGGCGGTCGAACAACCCTTTCACAGGGGTCACCTAAGACCATCCTGCATATCAGATATTTACATTATGATTCATAACAGTAGCAACATTACAGTTATGAAGTAGCAACAAAAATAATTTTATGGTTGGGTCACAACATGAGGAACTGTATTTAAAGGCCCAGAAGGTTGAGAACCACTGCTCTAGGAGTATGTGCTGACCAACACTGTCCCCCTGTAATAAAATTTGAAAGCAACCCTTGACTGAATTAGTGTGATCTGATGGCACTATAACTACACCCCAGAGCAAAACTTAATACTATATAAAATATATTAAAATAACCCACAGGTCATCAAGGTATTTTCCAAAATATATAGCATATACTAAAATCATTAGGTATATGAAGAAGCAGGAAAAAAGTTCAATTATGAATAAATTAAAAAAGACCTAAAGATTTTCCAGATGTTGGATTTAGCAAACAACATTTTACAAGTAACTATGTATATTATAAGTAGAGGAAATAAAAGAACACTTGAGTAAAATATGGCCAGAATATATGAGATGGGAAAGTTCAACAAAGTTGAATAATAGGAATAAAATAGAAATCCTAGAACTAAAAATATGTCAGAAATAAAGAAATCATAGGAGGGGAATAAACTGCAGACTTGACACAACAGGATACAGGGTTAATGAACATGATGACAGAACATAGAATAACTGAGTCAATGCATTGGGAAGGGAAATGATTAAAGGGAAAAGATTAAGCATTCTGATCAAAAGGCAGAGAATGGGAGATTAGATGAAAAGAAAAGAAAAAAAAGATCCAAATGTATGCTCTCTACAAGTAACACACTTTATATTCAAGGAAATAAATATGTTAAAAGTAAAGCAATGAAAAGGTATTCCAGAAAATAAAACCTGGAGAGATGGGTCTAAAACAACTGCTAGTATCATTGGATAATTTTTGGAGGATTTTTGGAAAGTGCTAGGGCTCTGATCCTTTGTGAGTAGAAAGGGCAAAAAAATGACATCAACTGGTGGTCAAAGATGAACATCTAAGATGAAGATTCCAATGAGTCCTATCAACATCTATATAATAAAAGCCTAAGCGATCATTACAGTGGAACGACCAGACTGACGGGTCGCTATGATGTGCACTGACCACCAGGGGGCAGACTCTCAATGCAGGAGCTGCCCCCTGGTGGTCAGTGTGCTCCCACAGGGAGAGTGACACTCAGCCAGAAGCCGGGTTCACAGCTGGCGAGCACAGCAGTGGTGGTGGGAACCTCTCCTGCCTCCATGGCAGTGCTAAGGAGCAGCAAGCCAAGTGTTAAGGAGAAGCAAGCAGGCAGGTGGTAAGGAGTGAGGGGTCCCGACTGCAAGAGGGATGTCTGATGCCTGCTTAGGCCTGCTCCCTGTAAGGAGGAGCCTAAGACGGCAGGTGGACATCCCCTGAGGGGTCCCGGACTGCAAGAGGGCACATCTGGGCTGAGGGCCCCCCCTCCCCCAGTGCATGAATTTCATGCACCAGGCCTCTAGTATACTACATAAGCACAGCAATGCAGACCAGTGGAGGGGTTGTGTGATGGGTGAATTATGAAACCTCAACAGTGAAGTTAAGAACTGTGAGAATCTGGTCCTGGGGTTGAGGAGGAAATGGGATAAACAAGTTTATAACCTGATGGCAAGATATGGGCCCTGAAAAGCTGGGAGATAGATTCTTCTATTTGTTCCTCAAGATAGAGGATCCCATAAGTCTTTGTTTCATGAGGGCTTAGTTCAGTGGTTGCCATAGGGTATGTACCAATAAATATGAATGAAGGATTGAGCAAATGAATAGAAGGCAAGGAATTAGTCACAAGGAATAGGACAGAAATTTAATAGAACTTGGGTCCAGAGTCAAAATAGGATTAAGATATGGTTGATTTTAGGCTGATTTACTGTGCAACAAAACTAGAATATTTCCTTTTTTAAAAATATATTTTAATGATTTCAAAGAGGAAGGGAAAGGGAGAGAAAGATAGGAACATCAATGATGAGAAAGAATCATTGATCAGCTGCCTCCTTCAGAAGGGACTGAGTCTGTAACCCAGGTATATGCCCTGACTAGGAATTGAACCGTGACCTTCTGGTTTATAGGTAGATGCTCAACCACTGAGCCACACTGGCTGGGCTAGAATATTTCTTAATTTCCCTATATAAAATAGAACGAAACAAGGCAGTGTTGCAGCCAATTAGTGCCATGATAAAGAGGAGGGCAAGCGTTGAGAGCCTAAAGTTAATTTCAAATATAAATGACCTTTTACAAATGCTATAGTATCTAGATCTTGTTTATTTGATGGTGATAAGATGTGCACAATGGCATCTTTCGGTCAGTGTTTGTTATATGCATGGGTGTATATTACTTAGAAAATAGATGTAGCTGTATAATATACTAGTAGAGCACTAGTTTCATAAAAAGTAAAGTATATATAACTTTTTAGTCTAAGAAAAATTATAACATTTGAGCTATTTGCATCATTATCATCCTAGTCAAATATACTTATTGTTCCAAGCAGATACGTTTGAGTATTAACATAATACTGTCTTTAAAAAAGCATTATTTTATTATTTATGTTCTCCTCTCATCTGTAATCTGACATTTGATTAATATGTGCATATGTTATGTTTAATTAAAATATATAATTTAATTATACTACAAAGTTTATTAACATATCTATACATATACCTTTCCTCTATAAAATACACTATTCCATAGAAGTAAGAGCTACTCCGTGTGGACATACACACACCCCAAAAGCACATTATTTATTTAAAAAGTAACATCGATATTAACTGTTTCTATGCAATTTTTATAGTGTTATATGATAACTTAATGTTTCTTAATTGTTCTGAGTATTGTGTTATAAGAAAATCACGCTCACTGGGTTCACTAGAATCCATTGTACCTTCAGCTGAGTCTCCTTGCTGCACATCAATATTTTCCTCCACTTTGTTAGATTCTAATATCCTTTCCCTCAGGAGATACTGTAAATGTGTTCCCTTCTCCATAAGTCATAATCTTGCTGTTTCATTTTTAACCCCAGAAGATGGCTCCATCAATAATTTATTTATAAAATTGAACCATCCAGTGTGAGTCTCACATATTTCTGTTTTTCCTTCAAAACATCTTTGTCCTAACATTCTTTGTACTGCCACAAAACATACTGGTAGCTTCACCAACTGATTCCCTTTCCTCCAGCCTATAGCTGACATTGCCCACAACTCTACAGCTAGGGCTGTAAGCCTGACCTATTCCTTCCTTTTTTGGAACCCATATGCCACTCCTGACTCCATCCTGTGAAACATTACATTTCCCTTGGCCCTGCTGCATCTTTGCCTCTGTTCTGTCATTTCCCTCATCAACACCTTTCCTTTACCTCCTGTCAGCTCAGGGTAATTCAGTATGCAATTAACTAGCTAATTAACTAATCAATATGTAAAATAAAAGTGGAAATGACTGGTAGGCCAAGTTCTAATCTTAGGGGGATTTGCTCTCTGATAAAGTGAATAGTACCTATACACAAGTGATTGCCATGAAAGTAAAGTTAAGGGTCTTAAGTGATGTACATACCAAGTACAATGTGGGCTCAAGAGACATAATGTTCCCCCTACAAGATTTTGTCAAGAAAAATGTGCATCTTTGGTCATTAAGACTTTATTTCAAAATATCTTTAAAGACTGAGTAGGAAATCAATAGGGTAGCAATCACGGTAGAAGAAACTGTAGGCACTGAGCTATGATATCAGAAAAATTAGAGATTGCTTAGGAATTGTTATGCAGAAAAAAATAAAGTAATAAGGTGAAAACTATAGTTCATGGCTAAAACATAGAAATTCTAGAATTGCAGAGAGAAGAGTTTTACCTAACTGTGTGGGCAGTGGATAGCCATGGAAGTTTTATATGAGGTGGACACAATTGGCGCTTTACAGCATCACAAAATTTTCTGACAACAAGCTTTAGGATAAATTAATGTTGAGCATGACTGTGTTGAAAGACAGGATTCAGGAAGAGACTATTGATATTGTTCTTTTAGAAAGTAACACATCTCTGTGGAAGGCAGATGAGCACATGTGTAAGATTTGGGGCTTTGGAGCTGGGCTGTTGTGGCTCAAATCCTGACTCTATTGTTTGATAGTTTGGTAACTGTAAGCAAATAATTAAATCTCTTCGAGGATCATTTCCCTCACCCGGAGAACACAACCATTAGTGCCTTCATTTTAGATTTTTTGAGCATTGCACAAGGTCAGTCATGAAAGGTCTGTTGGCCCCTAGTAAGTAAGCACTCACCAAATAATCAGAGCTGTTGTCATCTATCAAGAGTATTATTTTAAAGATAACAATCGAAGTGAAAACAGCAGAATGTGCAAGTAAAAAGCATGCTGGAGGTAACTGAAGATTTTTTCACTCATCAAGTGGCTATAGGGAAGAGTCCAAGATGTCTCAGGGGTTTTATTCTGGGTAAGTCAAGTGCGTGTGCCATTAATCAAACCTGCAGGTCACCGGGAGTTGCTGCATTTGGAGCCGAAGTAATAAATTAGGGTTTGCTCATGCTGATCTCAAGGTACAAGTAGGTCATCCAGGCAGAGCAGTTATTATGCCTTTGAAATTCATTTTACAAATCAGGACGAAATACATATGCTGGGATTGCACAGACAGGTTGAAACCTTGAGAGGGAAGAAAATCCCTCACAGAATGAATGACTGTTCCAAGGAATGCAGGAATCACCATACCTCAACCACCCTGAAGGCTTTCTTCTCAACTGTGCTTCTCATATAGGTGTCTTAGGTTAATCCGCTTGGTTTCCCTGCAGTGGTACCACTCTTGTCTGCCACATCTGCTTTTCTCTGTTCACTCATAGCTCATTTTTCTCTTTCTGTCAAACACCCCCAGCCACCTGCATCTGGGAGACTGTGTTTGCACAAAGCATTTGAAGGAGCCCAGGACAGCTTTGCTCTTTGCACCTGAGGATGCTATGCCAATGAAATGATTCTCAGGGTTTGCTTCCCCTCACCCTGACCCTCAGACCAAATCCTACAGAATTAGAATGAAAAATAATTCCCACGGCAGTCACTATCCTATAATCAGATCTCTTTTCTTATGATGAATATTTTCCTAAGGGCTTGTGTAGACCACATGATCATTTATTAAAATATATCTTTATTTCAGAGAGGAAGGGAGTGGGAGAGAGACAGAAACATCAATGATGATAGAGAATCATTGATCGGCTGCCTCCTGCATGTCCCCCCATTGGGGATAGAGCCCACAACTTGGACACATGCCCTGACAGAGAATTGAATCGTGACCTCCTGGTTCATAGGTCTACGCTCAACCACTGAGCCATGCCAGCCGGGCTTTATGATCATTTTTAATATAGCTATTCAAATAGACCCCCTGCAACCAGTGGAATTTCCCATTTCTTTTCTGTTTCCTATTTCTTATTCTTCCTTCCAGGAATGAACTCCCAGATCATGTCTACATTATCACTGAAAAAAGATGTATTTCTACACTTTTGCTGCCAGGTCTAAGGATTATTCTTGTTGTTTTTCCAAAGTAGTTTCCTCAGGAGTTCAGGCTGCCTAGCAGTGCATCTCATCCCCTCTATCTAGTCTAGTGACTTGGAAGTAGCCTCTGGAATAAATGTAGTTCTTAAACTGAATGTGAAGGAAAATTACTCTATAAGCTACATTTGGGACACTTTGTAATTGAGAAATGGCAAGTTGGAGACCATCTGTGAACTACTTTAGTGTCTTGGGTGAGAAGCAAAAGTACTGTGAGGCTGAAAACGTGAAAATATAAAAAGAGAAGAAAATTTTGCAACCTTGTATTTCCAAGAGATTTGCTTATTTTTAATTCAAAATTTACCAAAAACAGAGATTTTGGAAGTCTTGTTGGTATCTGCTTGAGATATTAAAAAGTTGTGGATATGAATTTTCCTCACATTTAATCAATGTGTTACTTTTGTTCTATATAAATCCAGAGAGCATTTGTGTGATACAGAGATGATGCATTGCCAATCACAACTTTCTTTTTCTATTTCTAAATATCAATTTGATTTCTTTTCTTCCTAGCCCTAAAGTGAGGTTTTAATGAAAGGATAGCACGGGGTCAACTACTGCATTGGCTGTTGTGGATCTGCCTGAGGTAGGGGTCATAATGACTCCTCATAGGTTTACAAAGAGCCTGAAGCTCCAGTTAAACTTCAACCACACAATGGAAGCAAAAGGGGACATGACTAACCCTTGCCAGCATTCACCTTAGTTCACTTTTACACACTGACATTCTGTGCCTGAGTATCAGTTTTCCTTGTTCATCCTGTTTTCTCATCTTGGGATTAGACAAGAAAGGCAATATAAAGAATAAGGGAGAAATGTTTCCAGATTCTGACAAAAGAATGCCCCAGGAACAACTGAATGAATCACGGCATGTGACTAGGTACAAAGACAGATACAGCCCTGGAATCCAAAAATAATTGATTTGGGTCTTCTTTTATTTTTTTCCTAGCCAGTTCTGTTGCAAGTGGGTGAAAGAAAAGTAATCTATTAACAATCACATGCAAAGATGCTCAACATCATTAATCATCAAGAGAATACAAATCAAAACCACAATGAGATATTGCTTCACACCTGTCAGAATGGCATTATCAAGAAGTCAAGAAATAAAAAGTGTTGGTGAGGATGTAGGGAAAAGGGAACCCTCATGCACTGTGTGGAAATGTAAATTGGTGCAGCTGCTATGAAAAACCATATGGAGGATCCTCAAAAAATTAAAAATAAAACTACTGTATGATACATCAATTCCACTTCTGGTATTTGTCCTAAGAAAACAAAAACATTACTTTAAAGCAGTGGTTCTCAACCTTCTGGGCCTTTAAATACAGTTCCTCATGTTGTGAACCAACCATAAAATTATTTTTGTTGCTACTTCATAACTGTAATGTTGCTACTGTTATGAATCGTAATGTAAATATCTGATATGCAGGATGGTCTTAGGCGACCCCTGTGCAAGGGTCGTTCGACCGCCAAAGGGGTCGCGACCCACAGGTTGAGAACCGCTGCTTTAAAGAGACATATGCATCCCTATGTTCACTGCAGCACTATTTACAATAGCTAAGATATGGAAGCAGCCTAACTGTGTATTGACAGATGAATGGATAATGAAGATGTGGCATACAATGCAATATTACTCAGTAATAAAAGATAATCCCATTTTGCCATTTGAGACAACATGGATGGACCCAGAGGGTATTATGCCAAGTGGAGTAAGTCAGAAAGAGAAAGACAAGTGGCATATGATTTCACTTACATAGAATTTAAAAAATAAGGCAAATAAACAAAACTAAACAGAAACAGACTCAGATACAAAAAACAACCTAGTGGTTACCAGAGGGGTTAGGAGTTTAGCTGAAATATGTGAAGATACAAACTTTCAGTTACAAAGTAAATAAGTCATGAAGATGCACTGTACAGCATAGGGAATATAGTCAACAATATCATAGGAACTTTGTATGGTGACAAATGGTAACTAGACTTATTGTGGTGATAATTTCTTAATGTATATAAATATTGTATCACTATTAGTGCACCTGAAACTAACAGGATATTGTATACCAATTATGCTTCAATTAAAGGGAAAAAAAATAATCTATTTACATATGTTTAGCAAATGCCAGAACATCTGTTCATAGTCTTTTAAGCAATTCCATATGCTTTATTTTAATGTCATTGTAAAATATTTCTTTTGTCTCCAAGTGTATGATTCAATTTTCTATACAGAATGATGGCTCAATAAATGTTATCAAATGTAATTTACCTTAGATACATCCTATTAAAGAAGATGATATAAACTGCAAAATTATATTAACACTTTTATAATTTTGGTTTTTTATAAATATTTATTGAATGCCTTTTATATGCCAAATATATATATGGTCTTGGGTATACAATGGTGCCAAAACAAGTATCAATGCCCGACTTCTCAGAATTGTATTCTAATGTGCACTTAATATGCACATTTATTCTCTACGGTGATCTGTGGAGGGAAATACATGTTGCTATAGGCTCTCAGCTCCGAGAAGCCTAATCTGAACCCACAGATCAGTCACAATTCTCACTGTTAAGAAACACAATCTCCACTGGGGAAAACCATCCATAATAAAAGTTGAGCCCTATCCAGTTTTGCTCAGTAGATAGAGCTTCGGCCCACAGCCAGGTTCTATTCCGGTAAAGGGCACATACTCAGGGTGTGGGCTCAATCCTCATTAGGGGGCATGCAGGAAGCAGCTGATCAATAATTCTCTCTCATCATTGATGTTTCTATCTCTTTCTCCCTCTCCCTTCCTCTCTGAAATCAATACAAATATATATATTTTTAAAAAGTTGAATGAAACCTAACTTTTCAATAGGATTTTACCATTTTCAAAGTATGTCTTTAAAGGAAAAGATTGGTACAGATATATAGCTACATATTGCTAACCATTCATGATTACTTATTTTCTGATTTTGTTTCCAGACTGACTGAAATGTATTTAGTTGGAATACTGCAATGTTTATAATCTAAAATCATGCCTCAAATCTCTTGAATATGGTAATGCGTTGCCTTCAATTCAATTGATTAAACGTTTATTCAAGGCTCCTATGTGCCAGGCATGTGTTCAGTGCACAGACAATAAAATCAGGCATCCCCCCTTTTTGAAAGTTCACTTTATGCCAGTTCTGTTTTAAGAAAGCTCTAATTAGCATTTGTTTCCCTACACCGAAAACAATCCAAAGAGGATTTTCACTTTTACGAAAAAGGTGAAAAGCTAAAATTGCATTCGGGGTTTGTTTTGCAGGAACCATCATGGAGGCAGCATTCTCTGCAGCAGGAGAGAGGCACTGCCAAGCTCCTCTCCTGGAACTACACTCAGTATCTCGGCATCAAGCCACCAGAGCTTTGGGCTATATCCGTGAGTATCAGCGCTTTATCTCACTTCATTTTGTGCATACATTAGCACGATGTTTCCTGTAGTATATCAAAGAAAAGCATTCCAGTTTTGAGTAATTAACAATCTAATATGTCCATGTCCTTCTAAATGTCTCTAAAAATTATTGGTTTCAGTAATAAAACATTTTGCCAATCCTGAAATATAATGCTAAAATAGAATTTTAATTTATAATATCAAATGATCCAGTGAAAGTAGTCAATTCATATTGTTTCCTATAGTTAGTTTTTAAACAATGAGAAAAGACTGATAGTGGTAAATTATAAAGATTTAATTAATTTAGTTTACTTATTTCAATAACAGATTTATAAATTATTATAGTGCCTATAGATTGTCATTTTACTTATTGATTATAATCTACTTATTAACCTTATAGTTGAGTGCTTATATTTTCTCTTACACACACACACACACACACACACACACACACACACATGTACACCCTAATTAACTAATTACTTGAAGACTACCTTATGAAGCTTTCCCAAAACTTCAGTGTATCATTGACAGTTTCATAATCTCCATAAGTCCCTTTAATTCACAGAAAGCCTAATATCAATGCTGAATTTGGGTAATAGAACTCTGTTCCAGTGCTGTAAAGATGACTGTATTTGTGGACTTCAAAAAATTACACAAAGCATTAGGAATTCCATTGCCTCATAAGATTGTGGTTATTTATTTGGCACCTCTGAGAGTTGCCCTAGGGCATTCTTCTTTAGGTTATTGCCTTAACAAAACCCTAAGACATGAAAACAGAAACTGCCCATTGTAATGAAGGCATGGGGCTCTTGCTAGCCCAGTAATGGATAGAGCCCGCATCTCTCTCCATTCCTGGTCTCCCTGCTATGAGGAACAGCTGTGGTACAATAGACAGAGCACTAGATGTGTACTCAATAAGTTCTTGCTTATTTACTTTGTAAACTTTGACACATGAATTATCCTGACTTGCAAAAATGTTAAAATAGTGTAATAGCTATTTTGCCTAGATTACAGGGCTGTTGTGAAAATGAAATGAGCTCAGCTATGTGATTGCAAGTGGTAATCATTCAAGTATAATACAAATGCAAGGCATTATTATGATTTATTTTCTCATGGGAACCTCATCATCTCTTTGTAGCTAATGTTGATTTAATATTACATCGTCCATAGTCTTATACATGCCCCACAAAAATTAATGCAGATCTTCTCCTAACAAAAGTTTACATTATATTTATTTCCACTCCTGGTACTATGCATCATACATATTGATAACCGGAGCCTGGCAATGCAGTAAAATCTGTTAATCCATATGCTCAGCCATCCTTTACATCTAAGACATATGCCAAACTCTCCACGGCTGAGGTACGGGGTTAAGAAATGTACATTTAAAAATCCCACCCCATTTCAGCACCACGTTCCCTCCCCAGAGCCAACCACTGTGAAAATGACTGCCATGGTTTGCCTTTGGATTCCTTCTATTCTCTTATAACCAGTGCCTTTGTATCATTTCTCCTTTGGAATTAGGACCCGAGGAGTTAAAATTGCTAGATAATTTTGTCTGAGTCTAGTTCATAATATAATGTTACTTAAATTAACCAAATTTCAGTTTTCCAAACCCTTCAGATTACCTTTGTCTCTCTGAACTTGGGAAAGGGAAGGGTTATCTTACATTCTTTTTCCTTTAATCTACCAGAGTTATTCCTCAACAACTAATTCTCTCCCCTCCACCCCAAGTGACTCAGGGAGTCAGTGCTCATCTCTCTTTCTCTTTCTCTCTGTCTCTTTCGTGTGTGTGTGTGTGTGTGTGTGTGTGTGTGTGTGTGTGTACCTCTCTCTCATTCCCACAGTCTCTAACATGCACATGTGCTTGTTTCTACCTTTTGGCTATTATGAATAATGCTGAATTATGGAATTGCTGGATCCTATAGTAAGTGTATATTTAATTGAATTACTGCTATCCATCTGTTTTCCTAAGTGGTTGCACCATATTGCATTCTCAAAGCAGTGCATGGGGGTTTCAATCTCTTCATAGCCTTGCCAAGATATTATCTGACTTTATTTTTTTTTATTATAACCATCCTACAGGATGTGAAGTTGCATCTCATTGTGTTTTTTTTAAATTTACATTTCCTTGACTAATAATGTCAGGAATCTTTGCATATGCTTATTCATTATTTATACATAGTCTTTGTAGAATTGCCTACTTAGATCTTTTATCAATTTTTATTTTATTTATGTTTGCATTATTGAGTTGTTAAAGTTCTTTATGTGTTCTATGTACAAGTTTCTTGTAAGGATAAATGATTTGCAAATATTTTCCCCATTCTGTATGTCAAATCCAAGGTCATGCAGATTTATTTGTATGATTTTTTTTCTAAGAATTTTTTAATTTTAGCTTTTAATTCTTATTTTCTCTCCCTGGGGTACTTTTCACTTGGTTTTTAGAGTGATTATCTCTTTTATTCTTCAAGTCTTATCTCAAAACGTCAGGTCTTCAGATGGGTCTTCACTGATCACTCAATGTTGACTTTTCTCTCTACAGATTTCTCTCTCACAATACCATAATTATTTCCTCAGAGCAGTTTCCATGATCAGAAATTACACCATTTTATACTCTCTGTTTCTTTCTTTCTTTACTTCTTTCTTCATTACTTATTTATTTGCTTATTTACTCGCTAACTTAATGTCAGTTTCTACACACTAGAATATAATTCCTCAAAGTGCTGCATTGTTGCTGGGCCAATAGGACCAGCACTTTTTAGGTGCTCAATAAATAATCTATAATAATAATCTATAATAATAAAAGGGTAATATGGAAATCAACCAAATGGCCGAACAGCACAACGACTGTCTGGATGACCACACTATGACAGGCACTGGTGTCAGGCCAGCCAAGGCGGATGAGATTGGTTGGGGGACCCCGCCATCAGCCCATGATCGCCCCGCAGAGGGAGGCCTAGGCCACCCGCTGGGGTGCTGCAGAGGGTGGGCAGGGCCTCCCTCTGCAGGAGGGATGGATCACAGAGCCCCGGCCAGCGGGAGGCCCAGAGTACCCAGCCAGTGGCGCTGAGGCGGGTGGGTGGGGCCTCCCTCTGCTGGGCGATCTATCACCGGGCTCAAGACTGCAAGAGGGCTCAGGCTGGGTTGAGGAAGACACACACACACACACACACACACACACACACACACAGTGCACTAATTTCATGCACCGGGCCTCTAGTAAAGTAATAAATGGCAAATGATAAAAAGGTAAATTCCTACAGGGTTCCAGATCAGAGATAGAAAATTCTTGTTAATCCAACTGACACCGAATTTTTGGACTGGAACCCAGATTCTTTGTCCGCCGGAATCGAAGAAAGAATCCATGATCAGAAAGTGGTATGGCAAAGGTAGAGATTTATTGAAGAACAAGTACAGACTCCCACATGAGGAGAGGGAAAGAATCCCACAGAACTGACTCCCAAGTAGGGAGGGGGAAAAGGGTCCCACTGAGTCCTTTTTCTCTATGGCCTATAAAGGCTGCAGTTCCTGTGTCCTGATATCCCCTCTGATTGGTTAGTATTCCCCTTCAAATTGATTACTATAGTGATTCCTAAGGCCCTCCTCCCTCATAGTCCTTCCATTTCTCTGAGCTTTCTTCTTTTCCATCTGAATGAAGGGCTTCCTTCTCTTTATTTTGTAAATATAGACCTTTCTTGGCTACTTCCAGTTCCCTTGTCCTATGTAAATGCAACTGTTGCTGCTCCCTTGTCTTATGGAGATGTAACTGCACCTGGCTTCCTTGTGTTGTGGAAATGCACCTTCTCCCAGTCTGCAGCCCAGCTCTTTTCTATGGACTCCAATTCTAAAAATCCCTAAGCCTGCCTATGTTCCCCCAAAATTCCTGCTTCACAACAGTGACTAGGTGAATCCATCACTTGTGTTGATATACTGTATACATCTATTAATGAGATATTTAAATGTTGGGTTCTTTCTGTATTCACATTTCAGGGTAAAACACTGGGGTCAGTAACCAAACACAAGTTTAGGAAAAAAGAAGTAGCAGGCATCAAAATACAACAGGCCTTCATTTTCTTAGATTAACTTTCTAAGAGTTAAAAACAAATATTAAGGGGAGCATGCAGGAAGCAGCCAATCAATAATTCTATGAAATCAATAAAAAAATATTAAGTGGTTGAAAAGCTAATTTGATATCCAGAAAAATGAGGCTGATATTTAATTATCACCCTGAGACTATTGATCTAGTAACAAAAGGTCAACTAATTGAATATGCAAGTGATTTACACAAATTACTATATTTAAATGCATCACAACCTGAAATAATTTCAACATTTTAGTGTGTATGCCCCTAGAATTTTAGTTTTGAAAATATACTATACATTTGAAGTTGGTCTTTGAATATAAAATCTTTTTTTTTCTGAGAACTTCAGGAATTTTCTAGCTCTCAGGAATATGAATTTAAGTACTTTTCTTTGATATTACCCTACAAAATTGTACCATTCCTTAAGGACTATCAATCTCCAGGCTTATCATTCTTGAAATTTGGGAATTATTTTTATTATGTTTTATTGTATCCTGCCTGTATACCTCTCCATCGAGTATTAACTTGGGTATTATGTCTCTTCTGATGTTTCCACCACAATATTTTCAGAATCATTTTTTTAGCTTTTGAATTCCAGCTATTTGAATTTAATTCCACTCCCTTTGATGGAATTTGAAGCTCTCTCACAAACTATGCCCACTTTCTCTCTCTGCTAGTAAAGGTTAATGACTTTATCTTTTGTACTTGCCCAAACCTGTCCTCTTTTGCCCATTCTAGCTCCTCAATCTAGAATGCTCTCTCCTTTCCTCTGTCAATCTAAACTCCACTTGTTTTTGTGGTTTTGACCAGTTCTGGCCTCCCCAGACTCAGCCCTTATCAGTTCTGCACAGCAAGGGCCACCAGTATGTCAATCTAAAGGCTCAGCCTCCTTCTCTCCACCATTCCAACCCTAGAAAGAGTCAAGAAGGTTTTAAAGAAGTATCATCGGTTTCAAAATAGTATTAAAAACAGAATAGAAGATATTTAAGCATGTTTCTATGGAAAAGAGAAGGAACTAGAAAAGAAAGCAACTAAGCTTATAGGTGAGAAATAAAAGGATTCAAAACAAAGTATATCAGAAGAGACAGAAGCAATAAAGAAAGGGTGGCATGATCGTGGTGGTGGTATTTAACAGTGATGGGGAGGTAAGCTACATTTTCCCACTATGATAAAAAAAAAGAAGGCTGTGTATTTAAATTAAGAGAGACACTAAGGATATGAGAAAGTTACAGAAACTCTTGTCAACGCTATAAAGCTCAGAAGCCTGATGTGATAAATGAACAAAGGGTTAGAAGATGACATGTGACAGATCAATATGAAAAATATTGTTAGAGTGGCACCAGCTTCTGAAAGGTCTCCAAACTTAAGTTTGTCACATTGATTATGGAGACAGACAAATCATGTATTTTATTCTCATAACTGGCTCTGTGGTCATAGACAAGTTAGATCATTATACAAACCTCAGTGTCCTCATATGATGATTTGCTTCATCTGGACAGAGTGATACTTAGCACAATGTTTGGGACACATGGGTACACAATGGATTTTGCTGTCTTTATTAATCAGAAATTATCTAAAATTCTGGCACTTCTCTGAAACATTTGCAGTTATTTTGGTGAGATCATAAATAATTCAGGAAACATAATTAAAAATATATCAAGGATAAAAATTTTCTACCTGACAAGAGATGGACAAATAAGAAAGGTACATGCTGCGGTTTATATTTTTGCAGCAATGTTTAAAACTGACTCAAGGCTCTTCATTCTAATTATCATTACTTGGTAATTATATGATAGGATCTTTTCTCTTATAGTATTGTTTGTCAGAAGAAAATGTTTGTTGAAAATCAGGGAAAATATTTGTTGAAATGTTTATTGATATTCTAAATTTTTTTAATTAAAAAGAAAAATGCAGGTTATATACACAACCTATGGCTTGTGCACAAAAATATCAAGCCAAGAAAGGGAAGTTAAATTTTAAAGCAAATGGTTTTGAAATCTTGTCATATTGAGATTCAACAGATCATGGGCATTACCAACAGGGATGTCAGGAAAATAAAACAGTTTATGTGCTGAGAGAAGAGCACTACAAGCTGATGAATAAGTTCTGGGAATTATCCAAATGATGAAAGCAGTGTGCTCAGGTTCAAAATTTGTTCTCATGTTACCAAAAACTGCAGTATGATGCATCAATTTGTTCAAATGGAATGGAATAAACAGATGTTTCTGAAAGAATAATGCAATAGGTGTTGGATGGAAGAGACCTTGCAGTCGGGAGGCTCAATCAGGAAGCTGTACTCTAGGCTGAAATAGTAGATCCTCAAATGTCTAAGAGAAAATTATTTTTTTAGCATTTAAAAAATATATCACTTGTCCTGCATGGTATGGTTTAGTTGGTGGAGTGTAGTCCCATGCACCAAAAGGTTGCGGGTTTGGTTCCTGGTCAGGACACATACCCGGTTTGCAGGTTCCATCCCAATGGGCACGTACCCAGTTTGCTTGTTCCATCCCAATCAGGACATGTTTGCAGTCAACAAATCGATATTTCTCTCTCACATCAATGTTTCTCTCTCTACTTTTCTCTCTCACTCAGCTGGAAATTAGATGCTTTGTGTTTGAAAATTTCCTGAGCTCTGTCTTATGTGCCTCTTCTCTTGGATGATTTTAGTCTGTATCTAACTGTAATCCTATATAATAAAGGGCTAATTTGCAAATTGTCCCCTGGACTGGGAGTTCAACAGGGAGTTCAACCAGGAGTTCGACCAGGGTGTGGGGCCAGTCGGCCAACCGCCTGCAGTCCCTCCCCCCGGCTGGCTCCCACCCGTGCTTGAATTCATGCATCGGGCCTCTAGTAGACCATAACCATGAGCTTTCAGTGAGGTCTGTGAGTCCTCCTACCAAATTATCGAGAGTGGTCCTTGTGACTCCTGAATTTTCAATTGGTGTTGGAAATGAGGGTGTTTTTATGAACTGTTCCCTCTATCTTGGCAGGGACCAAACTTCTATTTTTTTCTTCTGCCCAAGCCTATGGCTTCTATTTTCTAGGTTAGTCTAGCCCAAGATGGCTGCTGGATTCCCAGATATTATACCATCACTGAAGACTGAAAGAAGTATAAAAGGCATAATTGCAAGTAGCTGTACCTTCAAGTTTAAGTAAACTTTCTCTAAGAAGCCTTTCCAGAAATTACATAGCCACATTTTACTGCAGGTGAATTTGGGAAGTCTTTTGATTCAACGACAATGAATACAGTAAAAAATTATGTTACTTAAGAAGGAAGGAGGCATGAAGGTTAGATTAGATAAATACTGATTTCTGGCACATGATTCATAAACTGTATATTTAATGTAACATAAGCAATGTATGTAAATAAACCTTTTAAGGAATAAAAATTATTTTTAATATTTTGATTATGAAAATAAAATGTAGTCTTTAAAATCAATTATTTGAGCCCAACTGATTTGGCTCAGTGGTTCAGCATCGACCTATGAACCAGGAGGTCACGATTCAACTCCCAGTCAGGGCACATGCCCAGGTTGCGGGCATGCAGGAGTCAACCAAACAATGATTCTCATCATTGATGTTTTCATCTATCTCTCCCTCTCCTTCCTCTCTGAAATCAATTGTAAAAAACCTATTATTTAAAAGTACCCCCCAAAAAAGAAAAACAATAATGTCCATGTAGACCCATACATAAATCTTCACAACATTATTCATAATGGCCTAAAACTTAAAACAATTCAAATTGTCTGTCTCTTGGTGAATAGATGTTTTTAAAACATAAATTACACAATGAAATACTATCCATCAATGAAAAGGAACAAACCACAGATATATACTATAGCACAAATAGATCTTAAATTATTATGCTAAGTGAAATAAGCCAGATTAAAAAGACCACATAGTGAATGATTCCACTTATATTAAATGTCTATAAAAGGTAAATAAATATAGGGTGTTCCAAAAAATGTATACACACACTTTGAATAATGATAAAGGCTGTGTTTATTAAAATACATTTCATTCTCAAAATTGAGCTCTCAGCTGTTAAAGTGTGCATACATTTTTTGGGGGGACACCTGGATATACAAACTGAAAAAAACAGCAAACTGTTAAAGGACCTAAGGAACTTTTTAGAGCTAATAGACATATCCTAAAGTTGGATTATGATAATAATTAAACATTTTAATACATTTACTAAAAATCATTGAATTGTATTCTTATAATGAATACATTTTACTATACATAAACTTTTACCCCAATAAAACTATTTAAAAATAAACAACTTATGTGAGCTTCCAGGGAAGATATGTCAAGGAGCTGCCATAGCAAATGTATAGCTCTGTGAATGTGTTTTGTGTCAGTCTTATGCAGTGATTCTTAAATATGGCTGAGGACCCCTCTTTGTTAGTATTATATAATGAAGTTTGTTACAGATGTTCTTACACATCTAAGGTTGCAGCCAGATAATTTTCATTTTCATGGTCTTCAAGTGGTTATTTTCATATTAACATTTGAGAGCCCCTATTCAAAAGAGATAGGTAATTCAAGTTAATGATATAGTACATTAAGGATTTGGGTTACAGATAAGTGAAAAGTTGGATATTTTTAAGCTCAACTAGGATTTCATTATAGCGTGATGCCATGATTTGTGTCAAACATATAAAGAAAATTATAAATTTGTTCATAATAATAAAAAAAATTTCTTTCAAGTTTCAAAACCAAAATATCATATGAAATAATACAAACCTGAAGCATAAGGTAAAGACCACACACATAATAAATATTTTTTATTGAATAAAGAAAGATTGAGAAATGAAAGGAAGGAATTTTGGGTGGGACTATGTGGAATTTATTTATAACATGTAGAAGGAAAGGTGCTAAAGTTGACATAGTTCTCTCTCTAAGTGTCAGAAATTTTGACGTTTCTAAAGGTGGAAAACAAGTTAAGGACAATACAAAGTAATGCTAATTTTGTCTGAACTCAAGGGAAAAATATGATATGGGGTAGTTTCAGAATAGAAAGTTAATTTAATCAAGGTTAGCAAGTCACAGTATTGATGTCATCTTAGTACTAAGTACAACATCTTTAAAAAGCAGAAACAGTGCATTCATATTTGGAGAGAAACGTGGCAGTTCAAAAAAGGAAAATAATATAGACTTTAAAATATAATAATCATGATCTCACCCTGAATGACTGAATGGATAGTGATAACCTACAAAGTGATAAAAATGGGATAGTTTTCAAGAGTTTTGGAGAGAAAAGTAATGATTTCTCTAAGAAAGTCAGGGACAATTGTGATTGCTATTCTTTCTCATAGAAAAATCCACATCATTGTGGAGAACACAGCAAATGACAAGCTATTCCTTAAAACTGAAAACTCATCACTTAAAAATTCTCTGCTTGAAAATGCAATTAGTGAAAGGTTATCACCTCAAGGTGATTCAGAGAAATTTCAAGTGTTCAGCAAAGTCATCTAAAATGATCTGGATTCCAATACTTCATAATAATTAGAACTTGACAAGTAAATTCATTTTTTTATTTCTTATTTCTTCATTCTGTCAAATGGAGTTGGTAACACTACTTCAAATGATTTTTGTGAGGATATAATTGGATGACAGATTGTCATTCAATTTGATGGCACAATGTCTGGCACATAAGCCTTCAACAAATGTTATTATGCATTATATTTTATACACAATTGCAAGTTTAATGTAATCTATATATTTTAATGATATGTTATTATCATTATACTTATTTTTTTAAAATATATTTTATTGATTTTTTACAGAGAGGAAGGGAGAGAGATAGAGAGTTAGAAACATCGATGAGAGAGAAACATCGATTAGCTGCCTCCTGCACATCTCCTACTGGGGATGTGCCTGCAACCCAGATACATGCCCTTGACCGGAATCGAACCCGGGACCTTTCAGTCCGCAGGCCGACGCTCTATCCACTGAGCCAAACCGGTTTCGGCTCATTATACTTATTATACTGTTATTCTGGAAGGTCTAACTCAAAAGAAAAAGCAACCATAGTTTAGTCACCAAATTCTAAGACATTGGAAACACTGCCCAATACTTGACACCAGTGTGAGAATGGCGTATCTTTCAGTAGCCCTGCACTATCAATAGTTTCTAGCGTGGCTGATTCATGCTTTGCTCTGCTTTTAATGACACTTTTTCCTCTACTTGGAATTTCCATTCCCTCCATCTTTCCTCATTTCCAACTGCCTAACGTTATTTCACATTTCCTAACAGATTTTAGTTTGGCCTGAAAGCCATCTCTAGCCACACCAACACAAGTTAAGAGCTTCTTTTTAGGGCTCCTATGATTTATGTGTGTGTGTGTGTGTGTGTGTGTGTAAAATTATTACTGTTTCATTCCATTATTTTATAACAGTGTTTGTTAGTCAACTTTCTTAAAACAGAGGTTTTTATTATGTCTTTGTATAACATTGCTCAGTTTATAGAGACTGGTTTATCATAGGCACTTGTTAAATGTTATTGTATTTGATTGGCTTGAATCAGTATCAGGAATCTGTTAAAGCTATAATACAGTTGAAAAAACTACTAGGTTCAAGGGGTATTTAAATATATATATGATTTATAATTAATTATAGAATCAAATAAATTAATATAGATATATTTAAATATTATTCTCATGGAGAAATCGCCCTCTAGGCAAATGTCCTTGCCATCAAGTGTGATTAGAACATTTAATTAAACCATGGGTCATCCTCATTCTGATATTTCTTATCTGATGTACACTTGTGCTCCTTTATTTTCTCTCTAATAATTTCTCATTCATTAGCCATACCCAGTAGTAGTCAAACAAAAATATCTGGGATTAAATAACCCACGATTATTTATAAAATAAAGACTTGCTTTGATAATGTTTTATTGTACCAGAAATTATTCTTAACCATAACTTGCAGTGCTTTCATAATTTGAATACAAATTAAATCCAACAAAATATTAAATAAAGTAACTCATTACTAGTATACTAATTTGTACAGCTAACCTCTGGGTTACTCCTTTATAAAAATTATTTTTGAAGGATTTTCCATTTAATTGTTGTTGAAATCAAGTCAAATTATGTTACCTGCAATTCAATTATTATATATTTATTGATTATGACAAAAGTAACTATGATGTAGTCCTATGATGTAATGTCCAACCTAGAGGGAAGGCATTAGAATATTCCTATCCCTGAAAAAGGGATTTCAAGTGGTCCTCAAAGAAAAACATTTGTACCAGGGAAAGAAATAATAACAATTGAAATAGTTTCAAGGCAAGGGGGACACAAAAAATCAATTAAATATGATGCAAGAAGAGAATGAAAAATGCCTTAATATACTATATGGTATTGGAATAGAAAATAAAAAATATTTCCTTCAAGATATGAAGAGATAGAGCAGCGGTTCTAAACCTGTGGGTCGCGACCCCTTTGGGGGTCGAAGGACCCTTTCACAGGGGTCGCCTAAGACCATCAGAAAACACATATATAATTACATATTGTTTTTGTGATTAATCACTATGCTTTAATTATGTTCAATTTGTAACAATGAAAATACATCCTGCATATCAAATATTTACATTACGATTCATAACAGTAGCAAAAATACAGTTACGAAGTAGCAATGAAAATAATTTTATGGTTGGGGGTCACCACAACATGAGGAACTGTATTAAAGGGTCACAGCATTAGGAAGGTTGAGAACCACTGAGATAGAGGAAGCCTTTCTTGGTGGAGGTTGGATTTTTGAATTCACATTTGATTTTAAGAAGATATTTATGATTGGAAAAAGGCATATCAGGTCAAAGTAATAGCTACAAAATCACAAAATTCTTATAGAATGGGTATTTTGGTGATGTAGGTGTGTAGTGTACATGGGAGGGATGCTGCTAAAGATAAAGCTAGAAAGGCCAATTGGAATTACATATTAGAAAATCTCAGACTGCGTGTTAAACAGTTTAGGGCAAAGGGAAACAAAAGTTTTAAGCAGTGTGTGACATGAGAACTCAGGTAACCATAAAAGAGAAAGAACTGGATCAAGAAAAAACATAATGATTGCAACAGCCAAGGTAAGAAAAAGTGGGAATCAGAACTAGGTCATTGGCAACATTCTTTAAGGGTAGGAACTACTATTTGTTTATCTTTCATAAAACCTAAAAAACTGCTTGGCATAAAATTAGTGCTTAAAGAGTATTTGTTGATAGAAGGATATGATTTTAAGAGATTTCATCTCGTCCCAGTTCTTTATTCTCTTTTCAGTGTATGACAGAAATTACTTCATGATGTTATACATTAACTTTTAATATTTTCAAGAATAAGGATTGATTTCTGGGAAATACGATTAACTTGTATACATTATTGAAAGAATGTGGGTTGCCAGTATAAATTTGAATGCAAAATTTAGATCGTTAACTCAAATAGTTGAAAGTATCATAGAGAAGTAATTTACTCCAGTTGATCATTTTTTAGAAAGACAAACTATATAAGGGGATAATGTCAATAATATAAAATATTTCAAAAAATAAAAGTTATTAGCTTCAATGGTTGATAAATGTAAAAAATATAGTCATCACATTACTGAATAACTGCAAATACATTATACCACATAATTCTACTTCCTTTTCCTTTTCCATTTTTATCTATTTTCTCAATTTTATCCATTATTAAACAAACAAACTTTGTAGTCAAGATAATCCAAGTATTCATTTTGTGCTCTGTTCTCAACAATGAGTTATTCTTGCTGTTAGATGCTTTGGTTGAAAGATTATTCTATGGAATTTCAAAATCTACCTTGGAGCAGTCATCCTGTCCTCACATCATTGTTTGGATGATTCTCTTTGTGTTCTTCCTGCCAATATCTCCCACTTGTCCATTGCAGATAAAAGCAACTGTGATTTCAGTTTGGATATTGGTGAATAGGAGCTGTCAGAAAGAATTTGAACAGTTCAGCACTCCTGGAATGTAGTGTCTCCCCCTCTTCCTAGTCCTCATTATCTATACTTCCCACATCCACTCATTGGCACCCGTGGCCCGGTTATGAAGTAGGTTGTCTCTGTTCCCTGTAAACTGCAGGAGTATCATCTACAATTCTCCTAATACTCCCAGCATAATCTCTTCAACCAAGAACTCCTGAGAGCTTATTAAGTATATGATTCTACATTTATTTATGTTCACCCTTTTATCTTCTCTTCTAATTTTATTTTTCTTCCTGATTTTTGTCAAGGTTATGGCTCTAAATCATTAAGTTTCTGCTACAAGGAACTCTTTAAGATAAACATCAAAGGCAAATATGAAAGAGCCCAACACTCAACTATCTCTCTTAGTAGGGAACGGAAGGTGTTGTTGTATTAACATCACATACATAAAAGTAATGAACACAACATGAAAAGTGGGAAAATCCCTTGTCGATAAAAAATTGAATTTGCATATTAATTCCTAGAAAGCCCAAGAAGATTATCAATCAGAGCAATGTGTTTTCAACATTTCTTACAAAATAAACAGAACTCTCTTCAAGCTGGACTATTCCTCTAAATATAAAGCCCAATTGCTTTGTCATCATTTTCTGAAAGCCACCATTAATATCTAAGTTTGCTTTGGATAAAAGATGAATGCTGCAAATAGTTTCTCAATGGAAAAGTTCTTGGGAACTCCAAAAGTGAAGGCTGACTCTAGTACATCTGCATCGTATCTGCCTGTCCTCATGAAAGCTGCAGTCTCAAGAGAAAGGGGTAGACATTCTATTTTAAACTCCAACATTATAAGTATTATAAAGACCAAAGGTAGAGTTACTTTACATTCAAGAACTTGATGTAAAGACACACTCAAGAATAAATGTAGTATATTTTGTTTTCAATTTTAAAATTATAAGAGGATGAAAGTTTATCTACTGATATATCAATGTTCCCTGTAACAAAATCAAGTGTTCTCCCAAAATGAAAAAATTTATATTGATCTATGGCGAATTTAATTCAGGAAGAAGCCTAAACTTATGGCAAGTACTGTCAAATGGAAGAGATAATGCTACCAAGTTCCTCATTGTCTGGTTTTCTTCTTTATCTAATTAAATGTCAGTGAGATTTGGGGGGAAAATAGTTCTTAAAAACACAGTGGCCCTTTCTGTTACATTGAATTCCTTTTGTATTTAAGTACAAATAATATTTTTTAAATGATTCTAGCTCAGGGAAAGATTAATAAGATGTTTGTTCAGTTACTTTGAAATGTCCAGGAATAAAGAAAAAAGCAACACATTTTTAATTCAATCAAAGTAAATAAATATTGCCTAATGTAAAATATAGGAAAATGTAAACTTATTTATTCAAAAATTATCAAAAAGAGAAAAAACATTTAAAATTGTTTTGCAACATTACTTGGAAGTCACCATTAATTTTTAAGTTTACTCTAGATAAAAGATAAATGCTGTATTATTTTGGAAAATAAATTTTTCAATATTCCTTTTGGGACATATTCATATTGAATTTTTATTTGCTGGTACATACACACATATTAGGAAGAAATAAAACCTATTAGTACCCACAAAAAAACACAAAAATGTCCCAACAAGTGTAGGTACCTGAATGTATATACTGATAAAATTTTTTTTTATCAAAATCAATTATTTATTAGCATATAAATATGACAGATATTTAATAATAAACTCAATGTCCTTAGTCTTTATAATTTAATGTGTTAAAAGTTGTACTCCTGAGGAAGACTTTTATGTACATAGGTTCAGGTTAATGGCATTCTCCTCTCTGTTACTAAAGCCTCTATATGTTTAAATTTGCACTTAATTTTGCCTAAATCCCCATTTGCAATACTTCAAATGTTTTCTCTTAACTTTGTGTTATTTTTTTTCCATGAAAATTATGGATAACTAAGTAATATTGACATTTTTGAACTGTGTTAGAATATTTCATACTTTTATCAGTTTAGATGTCATTCAGCTAATTTTCACATTAGTTGTTTCAGAGAATCCCAAATGCCTAGCCAAACCCTGTGGAACAGGAGAGCATATTTTAGTTTGGCATTCTGTCCTTAGCTTGCCTTTTCCTCAAAATCCTACTGATACCACAGCTTTTAATCCTTCCTGACTTTGAAGGACTATTTTGTCACTCTTTCCTCGCTCTCAACTCATCTCATTTACCCACGACCTCTCCTCTGGTTTCTCTTTTGCCTTTAAAATTGCCCAAGTCTTGATCCAGATTAAAAACATCTTTGTTTGACTCAAAGACAGTTTGCACTGTGTTGTTGTTGTTTTAATATGAAACTTCTAGATAGAATAATGTATAAACTCGGACATCCTTTACTCATACTAGTCTCTTATTAATCTTTTTTAATGTTAATTTTGTGTACGTAACTAAACCCAAATTGCTTTTCTTGTCAGTTTCAGTGTTCTTGTCTCGGTTTTTCACTGACTTGGGCAACAATATACATTGATGGTTCTTTTCTTAAGCCTATGAAAAAAAAAAATTCTACTTTGTTTTATTTTTCAAAATTAAATGTAAACTGTATTTGGCATTTTTCAAAGGTTAAACATTAGGCCTATACCTTTTATAAATTATCCTCCTAGAGAATTCAATCATTAGCATTGCTTAATACAATTTTTAAAACTTATTTTTTCTATACTGTCAGTGTTTCATCTGCTAAAATTATCATTATTTGAGATGTACTTGTTTATTTGAGTAACATAATATTGATGGTCAACAATTAGCAATTTTGTTCAATTCAAATTGATATACTCCTATGTATAACAAAATGTAAGATAACACACAAATATTTAAAGTGGCTATGGCTGGAAGAGAAAATGGGTGCAGGTTTTGGATAAGGAGGATTTTACTTATTATTTGTTAAATATTCTAATTATATGGACTTTTCACTTTCATTTTAACAAATCAGTATGGATTGCCTGGATGACGTACTTATTGATAATTTTCCTCTTTTCCTTTATAATATTTAATATTATTATTATTTTTTAAAATATATTTCACTGATTTTCCACAGAGAGGAAGGGAGAGAGACAGAGAGCCAGAAACATCGATGAGAGAGAAACATCGAGAAACATCGATCAGCTGCCTCCCGCACATCTCCTACTGGGAATGTGCCCACAACCAAGGCACATGCCCCCGACCGGAATCGAATCTGGGACCCCTCAATCCGCAGACCGATGCTCCATCCACTGAGCCAAACCGGTTTTGGCTAATATTATTTTAAAAATAATTTTTGTTATTAGAAAACTGCCCTAGCCACTGGAATTAACAGATACTCTGTAGAATATTCACTTTGAATACTGACTTTTCTACAAAAAGTATTTGTTAAGAAGCTTTATTAGTGTATTTAAGTATCATTTTATTGTTGTTAAATATATTTAAGAAGTACACATGCAAATGTATTTTCATTTAAAATAAATATTGTCTAGGTTGTTTGTTTTTAAGCTCTTTAGTTATCTGATTCTCTGATTTATTGGGAAAATAACTTTATTAAAAAATAAATGTTGAAATATTCATTAAAATTATAGCTTAATTTGAATTGACAGTCATATAGAGCAATTTTCCTATGCATGATATATATATATATATATGTATATGTGTGTGTGTGTAGTATTGATTTCAGAGAGAAATGGAGAAGGAGGAGAGATAGAAACATCAATGATGACAGAATTGTTGATAGCCTCCACGGGGGATTTAGCCTGCAACCCGGGGATGTGCCCTGACCAGGAATTGAACTCTGACCTCCTGGTTCACAGGTGGACACTCAACCACTGAGCCACATTGGCTGGGCTGCATGATGCTTTAAAAGGAGGTAAACATTATTCCCTAATATGAGGAGAATGAATTATTCATAATAGGGAAATATGAATTCACATCATGAACTTTTGTTGTCTGACTGCTTGGTTAGCCAGAGACTCAATTATAAATACTTGAAAGTTACACCACTATCCCTACCTAACACATAATTTCTATACAATTGTATAAATCTACCATTGCTGTTATCTATTTATATTTGTATCAGAATCAATACAAATCAATAAATTTGTGTGCTTTTACTAAAGATGAATTGGGGCAGAATTAAAAGTCAGTCTCGGGCAACATAATATTTTTATTAATATATTTTAATTGGTAGTTATCCTTTTTAAAATTAGAGTTTTACTTACCAAGGCATATAAAAGAGAGCTTACTAATCTTTGAAATTTCCCATTTTTGTCAGAGACAAGTTCTGTATCAGATGGATCCCATCTGTTATGGACTGAATCGTGTCCTCCAAAATTCATATATAGAAACCCTAATCCCCAATGTGACAATATTTGAAGATAGGGTCTTTGTGAAGGTAATTAAGGTTAAATGAGGTCAAAAGGTTAGAGCCCTAATACAGTAGGACTTGTGTACTGATAGGAGGAAGAGAAGCCAGAGATCTCTATTCCTGAGGGCATGAAGGAAGGGCCATGTGAGGACACAGTGAGAAGGCAGCTGTCTGCAAACTAGAAAGAGATCTCACCAGAAACCAACCCAGCTGGCATCTTAATCTTGAACTTTGGGATATTCAGAATTGTGAGAAAATAAGTGTCTGTTAAGCCAATCTGCATCTGGTATTCTGTTACGGCAGCCTGAGCAGACTTAGACAACTGCACAGTATTTTGCTTTAATTGGTTATGGATATTGTTACTTAAAACTGAAGGACAATTTTTACGGCGTTGTCTTTGACTTTAGGACTTTTATGAAAGGTTTTAAGTAAATAAATTGGGCCTTCTTAATATTTCCCAAGGAGGAGTAAATTTTCATCTTTGGACCAAAGTACCTAATTGTTTCTTAACACACAAACTAGAGTGCAGGTCAGGCCTGAAATATAGTCTGAAATATGTCCCATTACGAGTCCTCATTGTCCCAGATAATGTGTCAAGGACTAAAGATGGGCTGAGAGCTCCAGTCTGTTCTGAGCTGACAGCTGACAATTGTTTCCTAAAACTCCCAAGGTTGCATTGAATCTTCATGTAGGATCCCAGGGTAATCTTGCTTGCCATGCGTTCCTAGAAGTCCAGTACTTTGTCAGCTATTCATTCTTAAAGCACCTGCCCATCACTCTTCTTTATACCATCTCCTCTTTATGCCTAATAGTATTCACTATTTTGTCAAGCTACCTGTCTGTACTTTTAGTATAATTGACTATTTTATATAAAGAAGAGCTCAATATACAAAAGCACTATAGCAATTGTGCTTGTGTGTGTATATTGCATGTATTATTAAATATATGTTTCTAATAATGAGGAAAATTTTCAGTAAAGTTATTTATACCATAATAATTTGGGTGTCATTTTTGCTTAAAATAATTAAGTGATTAACTCAAATTTTTTTCAACTCATGGCAAATAGATCATACATGTGTAGAATATTCATAGGGCCATAGTATTCTCAAACAAAACATTACCAATCTAAAGGATTACTTCAATTTCTTGAAGAAATGTAATTTTGAAATGTGTTCAAAGTTACCCAGGGAATAGATTGTTCAGAGTAGCTCAAAAGCAATAATAAAGGTTGATACAAGTGGGAAATATAAAAATTGAGATACTTTTAAATCCCATGCACTTTGCTACTGTCTCTACTGAGCTTCTTTGCAGTTTTGATTACTGATTCCAAAGATCTCTTATAAACCTTCATTTTAAGGCTTTTGGTGTTTTGCATCATTGCACTTTTTCCCACTTATTCTGCTCTTCTTGTCATGCAGGACAGTGCTTCCTCCTGATGCCTCTTGGACTCTTCCATCAACTGTTTTTCTTGTTTTCAGCTTCTATTCTTTATCATCTAAATTAGTCATAAAAAATCTCTATGTGGCTTATCTTTTGTTTCTCTTGTATTTATTTTTCCTATCTTTCATGCACAGTGATGGCAACTCTCATGGCTGCCAAATCTATTATCTGGCCCCTATAACTTCCCCAAATTCTAGGCCTTGCGCCTCTCTTCCCAGAAACTCTTTCAGCATATCGAACTCAGTGAGGAAAACAAGTGTGTTTCCATTTCTTCCAATCTGTCAATGCTCCTTCTTCTCTCTTTGTTAAGAGAATCACCGAGTGAGAGGCACACTTAGACACCATAGCAAATACTTCTAGTGAATCATTCTTCTTGTTTCCCAAGTAAAAGTCACCTACACCTGCTGTTGAATTTATTCCTAATTTTAAGATATGCCCTTACTTCTCCATCTCATCTCTTTTGTTAAGGCCTTATTTATTCTCACTTGAAATATTGTTAGAGCTTTTTTGCTTTGTTTTGTTAATCCTCACTCAAGGATATTTTCCCTTGATTTTTTTTAGAGAGAATGAAAGGGAGGGGGAGAGACCGAGAAAGAGAAACATGGATGTAAGAGAGACGCATAGATTGGTTGCCTCCCGCATGCCCCGACCGATGTGGGGATCGAGCCTGCAACTGAGGTACATCCCTTGACCAGAATCAAACTCGTGACCCTTCAGTCCATGGGCCAAAGCTCTAGCCACTGAGCCAAACTGGCTAGGGCATTGTTACAGCTTTTTAACTAATACTTTCACTTCCATTAGTTTTTCCTTAATAGTCTCTCATATATAACACTATCTTGATTAAAAATGTTATGTTTTCCAATACAATCTTGGAACACATAAACTGATAAATTATTTTAATTCTTCCTCAACACTTGAAATTCTCTCTTGAGGATGAAATACACATTATGAAATGTTTGAAAATTTGAAATATATCAAGTTTTATACAGACAGCAATGAAATATCTGATATGAGAACTTTCTTTAAAAAAGTGTTTTATATGTCTAATTTATAAGGCAGTTTCTACTCTCTACCACCCACCTAGAGGAAAAGCTAGATGGGCCCCCAATTACACCTGAGTAAACTTAAGCTTGAAAAAGTTAGTGATTTTTCCACAGCCCTAGTTTTATTAAGCTCTAAAAGAAGGATATAAACAGATCACTCTAATTTCAAAGTCCTGACCTGTGTTTGATATTCTTTAATCATGTGATTAAGTTGATCTCCATTGGAGGAACTGAGTTGTTACATTGAGAAAGATGTCAGGGTTATTAGGAAAGATCAGAAGTTCAGATTTAGATTAAGTTTATGAATAAATGTGTTTATAGTCATTAGGAAAATACACTATCAATAAAAACGATACCATGATATTATTTTACTTACAGTACTACCATTTAATTTATCACAGAATAAATTGAGAAAAGCTGAAACAAATATGGACTACAGCAAATTCAGAAATGATGAATAGGTAAGAAGAGGGCATGATACCTATGACTGAGCTGAGAAATTGAACACAGAGCTATGCCAGGTAGGGCTCCTAGAAAGTATAAAAATTGTTGGAAAAATAAAGGAGCTTAACGATCTAGTGGGTCCTCATAAAAAAAAGATGTTCAATATGCTTAATTTTTAGGGAAATACAAATCAAAACTACAATGAGATCCACCTTATACCCATTAAAATGGCTACTATCTTGATAACAGAAAATAACAAGTATTGGAAAAATGTTGAGAAATTAAAACTATTGTGCAGTGTTAGTGGGAATACAAAAAAATGTTTCCTATAAAACAAAAACTGGATGCACTAAAGTATGACTTTTTTCTTGGTAGATATTTTAAATTTTAAGTTAATCAAGCAAAATGGTCATTTTAAAGTGAACTATTATGTACTTAAGAGTATAAATAAACGTCTTTATAACCAACTGTAATTATACTTATAGAAATTTATAAGATTCTCATAAGTAATAACCTCATGTGATTCAGTATATTTTTACATGAGCTCCTCTGAAGTATAGTTTTGTGAGAGTATTAAGGTATGTAAGCATGTACTTCTGAGAGGGGAAAATGACTGTTATATGCAAGGACAGAAAATTGGAGATACTTTACTTATCATCTTATTCCATTCCAGGAACACTATTTGCTGGCTCATCACTTTTGAAAGACCCAGGGGTAAAAGCACCAAACAGTTTAAAAGAGCTGTGGTATATTCTC
This sequence comes from Myotis lucifugus, assembly GCF_000147115.1. Taxonomy (NCBI): domain Eukaryota; kingdom Metazoa; phylum Chordata; class Mammalia; order Chiroptera; family Vespertilionidae; genus Myotis; species Myotis lucifugus. Next base: position 4,480,976 of record NW_005871128.1, read on the forward strand.
CAGGCACCAAAAGGATTTAATACATGCAAATTTCCATTAGTGCTAATGGGAGTTATTATAGGTGATTTATACTTTAAAGGTAATGAACTAAAAGTCAGTTTCTATTTTATCCACTTTGAATTACTCTCTTTTTTATTTTTCAGAATTCATAGGACAAGATGAAGAATAAACATCAACAATTCAGATATTTCAAAAAATAACTGCATGTGAAATGATGCGTTTCATTGTTGATTGATCAATTTCAAATGTTAATTTTTGAATTAACACTGGCCCTTGTTTCTCACTTCTGTGTGTAGTTAGCCAGTGAAGACCATTTTAAATAGTAGATTGATATGCTGCTATTATTAGTAATATGCTACACAAAAATGTTTTCCATTGTTGCTGGTACCTGAATTTCAAGTATAAATAAATGTAGATAATTATCTGGCAACCATTACTGTTTATTGGGAACCTTTAAGATACTGAACAAGATTGGTATGAAAAAGCTTTCATCTCTACTTTGACAAGCATGTGGCTTGGTAGAAAAGCAATCTAAGTTGACATATGAATGCAGCTTTCCCTGCTCCCCCTAATATTGCTCACATCCTATGGCTTTCCTCCTTTGAGTCATAGGATTTCTAAGATTCATCTTAATGCTGATATGTGGCTTTATGATTCCATAACCCTAAAAGATGAAGTTGAAATACTAGAAAATCTATTACATGTATATTTACCTTCAGACCAATTTAAACACATATCCTTTGGAGTATGCTTACTGATTTTGAGGACTTTTCCCATTCCATTTTGATTTAACATTGTTTTCTCACATGCACTAGGCTACATTATTCTATTATTTTATTGTGTTATTCACAGATTGGAACGCATTCTTATTTCATTGAGTTGAAAACAAAATTCAGCCAAGTAAATTTAAAAATCTTATTGGTTTTATTAAGCAATTCATGAATCAGTCAGATTCCCATCTAGCATCTAGAAGGATACTCAGAAGGGGTTGTACAAAATGGAAGGTTTACATAAGAAGAAGGGTGGTGCAAGGAAGCTATTAACTAAAGAAAATAAAGGATTATTTTTAGACCAGAACCTCTTGGAGGTGTGGAGGGGGTTAGCAGTGAGAACTGTAAAGGTTTTTGTCATGCAAATTGCCTCTTCTTTATATATGGGATGGAGAGAGTGCAGGTGGCAGATTATTGGTGTAGACAAGAAAAATCTACCATGTTTGATTAAGATTGTATTTCTCAGAAAGGTTGCAACAGCAATTAGATCAGGTATTAAATCTAGGTTTGGTATCATGGGCTTTAGCTCAAAAGATGCCATTTTTGGGCCTGTGGTTTTCTCTTTAACAATAGTTTCAGTGAATATTTCAATAGCAGGAATAAATAAATCTCTAGAATTTTTGCTCATAAAATAGCATAATGCCAAGATTATAGCTTTGTCGAGGAGCTTACACATGGCCTTTGCTTATGTGCAAATGACCAGAGAAGCATTTCAGAAAACCAATCATTCTCACATGCTACAACTTTCAACATTTTATAGCAAAATCTTAAGTAATGGCTCAAACTCATGCTGACCTTGATGACATATGCAAGGATGAGTAAAAACAATTTTAGCGCTACAGGTGCAGGTTGTAGTTTTGGATCAGTAACCGGTGTAGCAAGTAGGCATGATTTTTGCAAATTTTCTGCTCTGAGATCAGCGTTTGTGATTTAAATACATACTCTCAAAAGATGTTCATAAAAAGTCAAAGAAAGAACTTTAGAGATAAACATAAACAATACTAGGGGCCCGGTGCACGAAATTCGTGCACTGGGATGGGGGGTCCCTCAGCCCAGCCTGCCCCCTCTCACATACTGGGAGCCCTCAGGGGATGTCCTACTGATGGCTTAGGCCCTCTCCCTGCTCCCCTTGGGGAGCGGGCCTAAGACGCAGTCTGGCATCCCTTTGTGGGAGGCTACCGAGCTGATCAGGGGAAGGCGCCAGCCCCATCACCCGCTGCTGCAGCCACTGCCAGTCACTGCAGCCACCAAGGTGTTTTCATCAACACAGACTTCAGTCCCTTCACCATGAAAAAATGACAACTTTCTTTAGGCATTTTCAAGATGTGTCTTTCATAGCATATGACATTTCTTTATTATTTTTTTTATCCTCACCTGAGGATAAGTTTCCATTGATTTTTAGACAATGTGGAAGAGAAAGGGAAAGACAGAGAGAAACATCAAAGTGAGAGGAACACTTTGATTGGTTGCCTCCTGCATGAGCCCTGACCTGGGCCCCGGCCAGGAGGAGCCTGCAACCTAAGTTCATGCCCTTGGTCAGAATTGAACCCAGACCCTGCACTCCGCAGGCCGAGGCATTATCCACTGAGTCAAACCAGCTAGGGCAGGATATGACATTTCTTAGCCCTTCGTTTTTTTCTCCAGGAGTGTGGTAGAAAAACCCTAGATCACCTTCTTGGATTCTTATTACCCAAGTTACTAAGAATATTACCAATGGCATACAGGGAACTTAGCCAATGAGCGGTAAGAAAAGGTGTTTCCTCTGTAGTTCACACCAATCCCAAGCTC
>NW_005871128.1:4483633-4590333 GCF_000147115.1 Myotis lucifugus
TAGCTCTATAATACTACTAGAGTGACGCAGTGACGTCATCAGAGTAATGTGCGATAATGTCACCAGATCAAGTACGCACCTGTTACTCAGTCTATCTACACCATCTCAATAAAACTCCTCACTACAAAGATCTACCCCGGCAGAGATTCATCTAGACCTCCATTCGACGATTAGCCTCTTCGGTATATAGAGATCTGACGGATATAGTCAAGAGCAGGGTCCCGCAACCTGTTGCGATCATTGGTTCTCCACTTCCCAAGCCTCAGGCCTTCTTGCCATGCCTGAGGCCGGGCAAGGAAAGCCCCAGCCCCCCTACGATCACCTGGCCAAAGCTTAAGCCTCTGGCCAGGGCATTAAGCCTGGGCAGGGGACCCCCAGCCTGCTCTGATCGCTGGCTCTTCTCCTGCCCAGGCCTCAAGCCTCTGGTGGAGCCTTAGGCCTGGGCAGGGGCCCCTCGGTTCTGATTGCAGGCTCAGGCCCTGCCAGGAGCCCCCTGGCTCAGGACCTTCCTAGGCTGCTCAGGGCTCACACGGGGCCTACCTCAGAGTGACCTGGGTGCCCTATGATGTTTCCTGGACCCAGGCCACTGGTGCCTCGTATGCAAATTAACCACCATCTTAGTTGGGTTAATTTGCATATTTTCTCCTGATTGACTGGTGGGCCTGGCTGGTGGGTGTAGCGGAGCTAAAGTCAATTTGCATGTTTCTCTTTTATTAGATTAGACTAGAGGCCCATTGCAGGAAGATTCCTGCAAGAATAGGGCTTCGCTCGCATCTCTGCCGTTCCTACCCCGCCCATCTATGCCCCTTCTCTCCCGCTCATTTCTGCCAATATCTCCCGCCCATCTCCGCTACCTCGGCTCCATTGCTTGGCTTCCTTCTACGGTGTCTTCAGTCTTCGCTCCCAGCCAGTATATGCAAATTAGCCACCATCTTTGTTGGCGGTTAATTCGCATGTCACTCTGATTAGCCAATGGTGGGTGTAGCGAAGGTATGGTCAATTTGCATCTTTGTCTATTATTAGATAGGATGTGTTCAACCAAAACGGTAGTCTTGGTTTTCAGGTGCAAAGATAAAATGCCCACTAAGAATTGAAATATACTTTTTATTTCAGCTTGAATATGCAAGATGCTCTTACAAGTTTCATCAATAGTTGTATCTTTATGACTGATACAAAGTTCTTATGAGAAATAGTATGGTACAATTCAACAAATATTTCTGAGCACTTTGTCTTTTCCAGATACTGTGCTGGACATATAAAGACAGATGATAGAGTGCCTGTCCTTAAAGAATTCGTAGTTAAGAATGAAATAGAATGTAGACATAATCACATGCATACACACTGCATTTGTGTATATATGCATGCATATGTGTGTGTGTGTGTGTGTATGCATAAAATAAAGCACAGAAACTATGAGTAATAGTGAAGTGGAAGGCTTAAGAGAAAAGGGGAATTGGGAAGTCAAATAGGATGGCGTAGATAAACTTTGCTGTTTTATTGGATACTAGAGGCCCAGTGCACGAAATTTGTGCATGCAGGGCAGGGGGAAGTCCCTCAACCTGGCCTGCACCCTCTCACAATCTGGGACCCCTCAGGGGATGTCCGACTGCCGGTTTAGGACCAATCCTAAACCGGCAGTCGGACATCCCTCTCGCAATCTGGGACCACTGCTTCCTACTGCTTAGTTGCCTGATTGCCCCTAACCACTCTGCCTGCCTGCCTGATCTCCCCTAACTGCTCGCTTGTCTGCATGCCTCATCGCCCTTAACCACTTTCCTGCCTGCCTCATCACCCCTAACTGCTTGTCTGCCTGCCTGATCTCCTCTAACTGCTCGCTGCCTGCTTGATTGCCCCTACGACTTCTGCTTTGGCCCTTAACCACTTGTCTGTCTACCTGATCACCCCTAACACTCTGCCTGCCTTCCTGATCACACTAACTGCTCATCTGCCTTGGCCCTGCCGCCGTGACTTTGTTTGGAAGGACATCTGGAATGATGTCTGGAAGGTTGTTCAGCTCTCCAGTCTAATCAGCATATTACACTTTTATTATTATAGATACCTAACAACTTTAGCCTTCCTGAGAACTTTCTTTTCTTATTTTTAATAGCAGCACATTCCCTGGCTACTCCTTTTAGACTTCTTTCCCAGTTGAATTACTTCTAGACACAGTCTATATGTTGAGAACCTCAGGTGTGAATCTTACTGCTTCTTTCTTCACCTCCCAGTCTTGGTCTTAATTTCCATCCATATTTTGATGATTCCTAAATGTTTACCTTCATATTGGTCTTCTATTGTTAGATCCAGATGGGTATATCCTACTGTCTACTTGACATCTCTACATGGTTATTATATTAGCATTCCAAGTATATAAAAATATCAATTTGGAAATATTCCTTCCTCTTGCCAGCAAACACAATTTTGCCCTCAATTTCCCTAGGTTAGTAAATAGTACTAGCACTTACCATGTCTTCAAACTCAAAACTGTAGGAGTAATTACTGGCCTCTCCTTTCTTCCTGCCCTTCAAAATGATCCCTGGGTCAAATCTTACTGTCTCTCCAGCCAGAGTATTATATCCACTACCCTCTATTGAACTTGCCAATATCAGAGTTCAAGCCAAATGATCAATTTACCAAAATCTTGTTTATCTTTTAATTAAAATTAGCATAAAATCAATTGTCTAAAGGCCAATTCATAAAGATCCAATGGCCAAAAATGCAAATTTATTCCAACACATTTATACTAAATATTTATATAGTTTCAAACATATTGTGGTTTCAAGAGATTTTGAGGACTTTTTCATTATCTGTAAGATAAGTTGATTCACAGTAGTTTTAATATGGTTAAATCTTTAGTTGTTTTGCAGTGAATTTGTTGATAAAGTTAATTTAAATGTCTTTTTTTGGAGTGATTCCCATTTCAGTACTGAATAAATTCTCAAATATTAATTTGGTTGAGCTTATTAATGAATTTGTGCCTATAAATTTATTGGAACATAAAAATTCATTCATTTTAAAGTTCCAATATTGAATATGTATGCACAAGTATTGTCATGGGAGATACAGAAGACATTCATATTTCCAATCCAGGGAATGGTAAAACATTCAGGAATATACTAGATTTTGGATTGCCACGGTGAAATGGCTCATAACAAATAAAAAAATAAATTCAAAATAAATTAAAACTTAAATTGCTTGACTAAAATATCTCAGAAATTTTCAAAGTTTATTAAAGCTATTCATTTCAATCAAAATGTCTCAAAACTTTATAAATAAATAATGGTTTCAGTAAATTGTTAAATTTGCAATTTGGCCATTCAACATATTTATGACTTATTTTAACAGATTCAGTCACTCTGAAATGGATGCATGTTTTCTCTTGGGCAAATTGAGCTAAAATCATTCATTCATTATATCTTTACTGGAATATATTACAAATCTTCCTAACTAGTCTTTCTTCTTTTGTTCTTGTGCAATTCTACCAACCCTCTCTCTTCACAGCAGCCAGAATAATCACTCTGAGAAGGTACGATGATCATATCACTGGCCATGTATAGTCTATTAATGGAGTCCCAATTTACACAGTAAAATTGAATCTCCCTGTCAGGAGTCTTAATGCCACTTAGTGATCTGACTCCTTACTACATCTCTAACTTCATCTCAAACCACTCTTTCCCTGTTCACCACGTTAGTCGGTCACCTGGATCTCGGTCCCACTACAGAAAAGATAAAATATTTTCTGTATAGGACTTTTGCATTGTTCTCTCTGCCTAAAATTTTCTTTTCCTGGTTCTTTACTCAGCTGGCCCATTTTAATCTAATATATTGCTTCCTTAAATAATGACTGTCTACCTATTTTTTTTCTATGAAAAACTGCCTCTATTATTCTTTATCATAGCAATCTGTTCTTTTTCTTTCCAATTCTACTTCTTTATAGAGTTCCTTTATTTATGTATTAGACGATATATTTATTGTCTAACTTTCTGTAATATAAATTTCATACTATAAATGTCTACTTCAACATTGTCTCATCACTGGGCTTGGCACATGTGTGCTGCTCCCTATATATTTGTTATTCTATAAAATAACATAAAAATATTATGATAGTTGGGGAAATAAAAATACATGGAAGTGGACTCTTTAATAGAAAAAATAATTGAATCTATCATAGCAAATCAATACGTTTGATATCCAGGTAAAAATTCCATAATGAATTATTAAATAAATGATTTGTTAAGGAACATAAAAGTAATATTGATAACTACCCTCCTTACTAAAAACATCATGTAAAAATTAACTTACTATGTCCCAATTGGACCATTAGACCAATGGATTAAGTGACTGCTCTATAAATAGCATATTTTTATTTCAGTTTATATTCAGCAAAATATTTTCATAGCAGTATGGATAAGATGGAAAAATAGACATGGGGTTATATTATAATCATGTGAACTAATGAGCAACTCTTACCTAAAAATGAATATTTATTGATGAAACTAGAGACCTGGTGCACAAAATTCATGCACTGGAGGGGAGGGGTCCCCTCAGCCCAGCCTGTGACCTCTCACAGTCCAGGACCCCCCAGGGATCAGGCCTAAGCTGGCACTCAGACATCCCTCTCTCAGTCCAGGGCTCTTGCAGTCCAGGACCCCTCGCTCCTTACTGCCAGCCTGCCATGGAGGCGGGAGAGGCTCATGCCACCTCCACTGTGCTCGCCAGCCATGAGCCCAGCTTCTGGCTGAGCTGAGGGGAGAGGGTGGGAGTGCTGCTCAACCAGAAGCTGGGCTCACTGTTCTTTAGCACTGGACCCACCCCCTGCCCACTGGTTGGGGAGGATGTAGGGCTGGGCTGGCTCGGGGAGGGGCCATGAGAGGTTGAGGCACCATGGTTGCACCCCATCACATCTCTACAGAGGCTCTGGGACCGTGCCGCTCCTTGTCCCCCCAGTCTCTACGGAAGGGAGGAAGGGGCCGCTCAGGGACCAGCCCAGAGCTGTAGCTTCTCCCACTGCCTCTGCGAAAGTGGAGGCGGGTGCCAGGACTGCCATGGCTGGCCTGTCAGCACAGGCTCACTGGCCCTGCCACCCCCACTGCCACTGATCATTCTGGAAGGTCATCCAGAAGGACATCTGGAAGGCTGTTCGGCTGTCCAGTCTAATTAGCATATTACGCTTTTATTATTATACATCTTGTCAATGTGGAGAAATTGCTAGAGGTATGTCATAAGATTATCTTTGGGCTTTATTTTATTTAACTTTTTTGAAAGTAAAAAAATTTCTAAAGATATATAAAACATTCAGTCAATATTACAAAGCAGGGAGAATTGTTAAAATATTTGGTTGACAGGATCAGAATAAAAGTATATAAAATTAGGCTAGAATAATGTGCTAACACAAGTCAACTAAGGTTTATTAACAATAAATATAAAAACTTTCATTTATATTTGCAGTTTAAAACATAGATATTAGATGAAAGAACACTGACAACTCTTTAAGGGGTAGCAGGTAGGACAGTTTAGTAGAATTCAAGCTTAACCAGTAGTCACTCCCTTGAGATTTTAAGGATAAAAGTGGAAGTTGGCAAAGAAGTGCTATTAACAGAAACTTATTAACCAGACAAAGAGATTAGGTCCATTCCAATACTTATGAATCTAAACACTTGAGGCATATATTTTAAATATGTCATTAAAAAATAAAGCTTATTGCCCGACCAGCATGGCTTAGTGGTTGAGCATCAGACTATGAACCAGGAGGTCACAGTCTGATGCCTGGTTAGATTCCTGGTTGGGGCACATGCCCGGGCTGCAGGCTTGATCCCCAGTAGGGGGCATGAAGGAGGCAGCCAATCTATGATTCTCTCTCATTATTGATGTTTCTATCTCTCTCTTCCTCTTCCTTCCTCTCTGAAATCAATAAAAACATATTAAAAATAAATAAATAAAGCTTACCTAGAGGGTAAAAATGCCTTGGAACTGTTATTTAAGTAAAGGGTATTTGAAACTGTAAACTAGAAGGCTAAGCAGGCAAGTAATAGGAAAAGAAAGTTTGGAGAATTAATAACATTAAGTTGCTTTTCAAAAGTAAAAATTATATAATTTAGTATAGCTGAAAACTGCTTTTAAAATGTTAAGCAAAAAAAAAAAATAAAACAAAAATATCAACAATAGTCCCATGAGAAGTGGAAGTCTTGTAATGATAAAAGCTATCATTTATTAGGGATTTATGTGCTGTACACTACGGAAGATAGTTTGTATGTTTTATTTCATATCACGTTCATAAGAATATCTTGAAAAAATGAATATTATTGCTCTTATCATATAAACAGCAAATTAAGGTATAATTATTTAAGAATTGTTTATAAAGATCAGAGTAAGGAAATAAAAGGATTGGTATTTGAGCCCATATCAGTTGGACTCTCTAGGCCATATTATTTTCAATATACTAGGTTGGGCTTTTTTTTTTTTACCTTATTTACATTTTTTAACATTTTATGTCATTGTAATGACTATGAATTACTCCAAGGAAGAGAAATTTGTTTAAGCTAAAATAATAAAAATTCTGAAAGTATTGAGTTATGTTGAGAGACTGGAAGTGAAAGTAGAAAGTGGCTTGCAAAGCCATTTTTGAGGAAAAAAATGTTCTTTCTTAAAATAGTTATATTCATTCATCTCAATTTCATGCATTTTCTGTAGTGACTAAGAATACTTTCCATAGAGTAAAATAAATATGGTCTTGTGTTCTTGCAGAACACAGTTTCAACTTTAGAATACATGCCATCCTCAGAAACCCAGGAGGTAAGTCTCCACAACTGTTAAATTAACAATTGATTAACACTTGTGTTATTATCTTACAGTTTAAAATTTTTGTCAAAATTTCCCTCCATTTGATTCTCACAAAAAATTTTCTTCATTTTACAGATAAGTGAGAGAATCAGAAAATTAAAGTGACATATTTATGGTAATAGGGGAAGCAAGTGGTAGAAGGAGGATGGTCCAGGACTTCTGACTCCAAATTTCATGGCACACCACATACACTCATAATAGCAAAGGCAAGGAGGACATCCTATCTAATAATAGACAAAGATTGAAATTGACCGTACCTTTGCTACACCTCCCATTGGCTAATCAGTGAGATATGCAAATTAACTGCCAACAAAGATGGTGGTTAATTTGCATATGTAGGCGCAAAGCGGCAGAGCGAAGAATGAAGGCAGCTCCTGCTGGAGCAGCGAGGGCTGTGAAGGCGGCTCCGGCCAGATCGGCACCAGTTTTCCTCCGGCACCCGGGACCCAGGCCTATTGCACAAAGCTTTTCATGCAACAGGCCTCTAGTATGAAATAATACAAAATTGCATGTACCATAAAGCAGCATTATGAACAGGAATTCATCAACAGTAGCAGTTTAATGCAGAGATTTTGCATCTAGAAGATAGTTCTCTGTTGGTGCCCTTGTCCAGTTGAATATTCTAAAAATCCTTTGTGATCACCAATTGAAAATCTGTATCACTTTCAAGGCCATCTTTATTTTGCTTATCCTTTTATTTTACCAGTAAGTATACTCTAGTAAGAGAAATGGATCCTTTGCCATGTTCCTAACTGAAAGGAATTTTGTGCTCTCTTTTTATACAGATTGGTTTTGTTACAGCTAAATTGGGCTAATTTATCACCAAGTTTGCAGTGAAAATGAACCCTTTATAGAAACATGGTTTAAAACTTGAACTGAGTAATTATGGTTCGACATAAAAATCCTAATAAATGTAATAACTAACATTCTCTAGAGGTTAAAATCTGGAGGTACAAATCAATAATCCTTGACAATATTAATATAACTTTTTAAAATAATTCAAAAAATATCTTTGGCCCAATTAACAAATGGACTTAAATGATTCTCAAATATATGATGCCAAGATATAGGATACATTTAAATTTAAGTTAAGTTTTAAAGGAATATGTACATATTTGTTGCTTTCCTGTTTTTCAACAGAATACACTGTCTAGGTTATGGGCCGACCTCTCAAATTACCTATGTCAAAAATTCACCATTCTTTCAAGGTTTTTTTTATAAACTAATAATGAAGTTATGCTTCCTAGTCATGGCCAAATTAAAGAATATAGGGATTGTAATTTTGTTTCTTTCCATCTAAAACTAGTCTTATAAATTTAAGTGTAAGATATTTATGGGGAGTGGCTGAGCATAAATTAGAGACAGATATATCTGAGAGTAAGATAAATGTCTTAGATCATTTTAAAGGTTTTAATATAAATGTATATGTGCAAAGTATGTGACATATAACTATATAATATTTAATTATCCTAACCAGACTAAGTCATACTATTGTTTTTCCTGAATTTATTTCTCCTGCGTTCTCACTGTTTTTTTTCTCTTTATACTCTACTATTGCCAACAGTATCTTGTAAAAATTAACTTTAAGTAGAAGAAAATAAAAAATTAAACAATCGATTCAAAAATAAAAGTTAAGATTCTCTTCTTTTCTTTTTATTTTGTACTTATTTTTAAAATGATCTTATGTTAATAAATGTTCAGCAGTTGTTATCCAATAATATTATAGGGTAATGAGTCTGAAGTCCATTGAAGTGTAAGACTGCATCATAGCATAGGACCATAAGAACTTTACTGGAAATGGAAAAATAAAAATTGATTATTAAATTTTACTTTTGATACAATATCATCAAATAGCATGCCATTCAGAAAATAGAAAACAGCCCTAGCCAGTTCGGCTCAGTGGATAGAGCATTGGCCTGCAGACTAAAGGGTCCCAGGTTTGATTCCGGCCAAGAGCACATGCTGGGTTGCTGGCTCGATCCCCAGTGGGGCGTGCAGGAGGCAACCGATCAATGACTCTCTCTCATCATTGATGTTTCTACCTGTCTATACTTCTCCCTTCCTCTCTGAAATCAATAAAAATATTTTTTAAAAGGAAAGAGAATAGAGAACAAAATTAAGAAAGCTAGCATGTTCCCAGAAAGAGTAGCTGACAAAATATGACACCAACAGAGCAAAATGCTCCCAGCCAAGCTAATAGCCTATAGAACGGTGGTAGTATGCACTTTGTAATTGGACTATGAGGCCTAGATTTTCACAGATGCTGCTAAATGTCGTATTTCCACCATGTCACAATGAACAAAAGGTAAGCCCTTAGATGAAACCAACAGCTGTGTCAACATTGAAATTCGTCCTATGTAAATAATATGTTACAGGTTCAAGAGGCCATTAAAACAAATTCAGATGTCATGCCATTTGTTTGACTTTATGAGCAATAGGGATATTACAAGTCTAGGGTCTGCCATTAGCAAGACAAACCCCCATAAATCCTGAGCCAGACAAACCTTGGTGACATTCAATTCTAGCTGTAGTCAAATTAACTCAGTGGAAAAATGGGTACCAAAAAATGGATTACTGCTCTATGCAAAATTGAGAACAACTAAAATTACAGGAAAACAATGAAATTCTATGAGGACATGCCTAAGCATAATTTCAAGCAACAGGGCATAGCCAATGACTGCTGGGAAACCATAGCAACAGGCAGACCAAGCTGGCATATTAACAATCTGAGATGGGATGGCTCTTGTAAAGGGAGGAAGCTGAACTGTAAGCAGGATCCAGCCTGTAAACATAAAACAAGCATGTTTCCTCTCTCACAGAAGGGAATGCAACAGTATTAGTTACAATATTCTAATAGATGTTGTCATTAAACATGAATTACACTGGAGCCTTCTATACCTTTAGAATCCATGTATAAGTCCTACTAAAATAATTTTGGTAGTTCAGTAATTTATCACTGTTGGATACTATTTGAGAAAAATATATTTCTACCCAAAACAATAAAGCATACTAGAACAAAGCTTTAATTTTTTCCATCTAAGTTAAGTGGCAAAGAATTTTATTTGGTAATCTACATTTAGAAATTGAGGATCCAAAGAAAATGCTATAAATGAGAGCTTTCTCAGATGGAACATGGAGATTCACAATATTTAAATAAGTTCTGCATGTCAAAAATAGAACATATCACTTTCTCAATATAAATCCTAAGAACACAAGGAACATATAAATTCATAGAAACGGAAACTCTAAGATTCATTTTTTATTTCTGCAAAGGAAAAATGTTTTCTTCTTTTCCATGTCTATTCTAAGGTATTTAATCAACAGTATAATGTAAAAAGAACCACTGACCTCTAATGATAAAATATGTTCTCTATATTTCTTTCTATTATTACTGTCTTGAATATTTATAAGCTAGACTATACATTTTCCTGCATGAATTAGCTGTAAATCTCAAGCCATATTTTAGCCAAGTAAATACATCTTCAAGAAAAGACCTTTAATGAAGGAAAAAATGGAATTTTAAAGCCAAATTTGAAGTACAACTCTCTAGATAGTATTTTATTTGAGACACTTTACTGTGCTATTGTAAGACAGAAAATTGCATTGAAGATGAGTATTTTTACTAATTGAGATTGAAAGCAGTTGGATCCATTATTATTTCCAACAGGATAAAAGAAATTTTGCTAAAGCCTACGTATTGTACGTGGTTGTAATTTTATTAGCTTATGAAAATTAGTACTATAAAAGTGATTCTTAATAACTGGTATAATGAGTAATTATAAATACAGGTCTAAACTTGACAACATGAGGCTGTTTTAATTTTCTTTACTTTCACTGACGTCTATCAAATAAATAAAATGAACAAATATATACAAAGAAACCTTTCTTTAATGAGGCAGAAAAGAGATCATGACTTCAATGCATATAATATATCAAAAAACTGTCAGGTGCTCTGAAATTGTAAAGATAGAGGGACACAAGGTCTTAAATGTAACTCATTACATACAAGGAGTAAGGGAGGGTTAACATGTCCTTAAAAGTATGAATCAGGCTCCTAAAAGATATGTCCTATGAATCTTTAAAATATAGAGATGGGAGGTCATAGAAGAAACATGGGCATTGCTTCAGCTCAGCACATAAATGTGGGGAAATTAAAACTGAAGGAGAAACAATAATATGCACATTTTTTTTTCAATTTGGTACAGGCTTTTACCAAAGTGAATTGACAAAAAAAGGGAAGAAAAACAATTATTATAACATAATGACCCCATGAATTAAGGTGCTTTAATACATGTCATATCAATTGACCAAAGGTAAGCAACCTAAGGAAACTATGTCTTAAAGGGTAATAGATATAAGAGGATTAGTGCTCTCACAACAGAGCTGAACTAAAGCTGTGACTGTCCCTGAATGTCCTTCCTCCACACCACCTCACACTATTACTCAGAAAGTGACTGGCCTGAGTCACAGATAGGTAACAATAGTAAAGAAGGACTCCTGGCCATGGTGGCTCAGTGATTGAGTGTCAACCTATGAACCAGGATGTCACATTTCGATTCCGTGGTCAGGGCATATACCTGGGTTACAGGCTTAATCCCTAATCATGCAGGAGGCAGCCAATCAATGATTCTCTCTCATCATTGATCTTTCTCTCTCTCTCCTTCTCCCTTCCTCTCTGAAATCAATAAAAATATATTTTTTAAAAAAGGATTGACCATGGTATCTGTGTATAGATATCACTGAAATTTAAGAGATGGAGAATGGCCCTGACCAGTTTGGCTCGGTGGCTAGAGCGTCGGACTGTGGACTGAGGAGTCCCAGGTTCGATTCCGGTCAAGGGCATGTACCTTGGTTGCGGGCACATCCCCAGTGGGGGGTGTGCAGGAGGCGGCTGATCGATGTTTCTCTCTCATGGATGTTTCTAACTCTCTATCCCTCTCCCTTCCTCTCTGTAAAAAAATCAATAAAATATATTAAAAAAATAAAAAAGTGATGGAGAATGGAATAGCTGCTGTAAATAATAGGACTCAGTTGCTCCAGGACTTAATAAAGAATAAAAATGTCTCCTAGATTTGTTCACCTAAAAGCTAGAGGCTAGAGCATTTAGCAACCAGTTCCCATTGGTAGAGGACTGACCTAGAGGTTAATTCTTGCTGAATCTTTTGACTGCTCCCTGGGTGAACTACCCAGTTCAGAAAATGACCTGAAGGGGAATGCTGAAAGACATTATGCACTTGAGGTGGGATACTGACAGCCAAGATGAGTCTAAGATTGCTCTGAACTGTCTACCAGAATTCACGCTTGCATCAGAAGGCTGAGAGGATGGGAAGCATTCATGAGAGGCATCTGCTTCAGCCCATGGGTCAAAGCATAAAATTTAGGATACCTTTATGTAGGATACAAGAGAAGGAAAATAAGAAAATTAAAAGAGTTTGTATAATATGAAGAGAATAAAAGAATTAAATCAAAGCAATGTTAGAGAAGCAAAGAAAGGAAAGAATGTTGGAAGGAAGTCTGATCAAGTATTACATTTTACAAGCCATATAAGGTATTCATTCAGGAATATGTTCTACAATTTCTGTTGAATTGGGTAAATGAGAAAAAATAATTGATTTATATAAGTTTTTTGAAAAAGTGGGTCACAAAGTCACATTACACATAATAAATACTTACTTTTCCTGCATTTGTATGCTAATTTTTTTCCTAAAAATGCTCCCACCTGAACACATTTATGTGTCTATGGGAGTTAAGTAAGTTAATGTATGTAAAGTCCTTAAAACTCTCTCTTGCATGATGTGGGCAGTATAGAACTGTTTACTATTACTACTACTAAGAAGATTGTAAAGACATTGTGAATCATGTAATAAGAATTTGTGTAGAGACTAGTTTGAAGATTGTGAAGAAAATAGCAGGATCTTCTCAAGTCAGAGAAGATAATTTCTTGGTGATCTCAAGTGCTTGGGAGCCTAATATCAAAGGGAGAAAAAGAAGGTGGTGAGGGAAATCCCGGTTCTAGTGACAGAGAAGTCAGGAAGATCTAGAAGTGGCACAGGGACTAGAACAAAAGGGATGGGTAAAGACTGCTCATAGCCAGTTGATGGAGTGTAGGGGGAGACAGCTAAACAATAAGTTAAAACATGGAGCTATGGCCCAGGTGGTATGGGCCCATGGTTGAGCATCAACCTATAAACCAGGAGGTCATGGTTTGATTCCTGGTGAGGGCACATGCTGGGGTTGCCGGCTCGATCCCCAGTAGGGGGCATGTAGGAGGTAGCTGATCAATGATTCTCTCTCATCATTGATGTTTCTGTCTCTCCCTCTCCCTTCCTCTCTGAAATCAATAAAAATATATAAAACAAAACAAAACATGGAGCTATGGAGATTGTTTTTGGAGAATTTTTAGAATTGCAAACATTAGAAATAGAGCAATTCTAACACCCGTAAGTATACTTGTAGCTAGACTTCATGTCCATGTGTAGTGAACAATTAAGATTTAGTATATTAATAACATGAAATTATACTTTATAGCTTACATTTCTCAAAGTAATGTATTTCTCAAAGTAATACACACACACACACACACACACACACACACACACACACACACACTAGAGGCCTGGTGCATGGATTCATGCATTGGTGGGGTCCCTTGGCCTGGCCTGTGGGGATTGGGCTGAAACCAGCTCTCCGACATCCCCCAAGAGGTCCAGGGACCCCACTGGGGCACGATTGGGGTTGGGGAGATGATTGGGGTTGGGGAGGGGCCGTGGTGGGGCTCCAAGGCGTGTCCGGCCCATCTTGCCCAGTTCTGATCGGCCGGACCCCAGCAACAAGCTAACCTACCAGTCGGAGCATCTGCCCCCTGATGGTCAGTGTGCGTCATAGCGACCGGTTGAATGGTTGAGCAAAAGGTCAGACACTTAGCATATTTGGCTTTTATTATATAGGATAGTCTCTCCCACCTCTCTCTCTCTATATATATGCATATATGCATATTTCTCTATATGTATATATAGAAAATGCACTATATACATGGGGATATTTATTGTCTTAAATTAACAGGAAGCTAAAAGTTTGGAAAAATAAAATGATAGATTTTTAGCTTATCATTCTACTAATAACTTCACTGATTACTCCTTCAACTTTATTCTAATGAATAAAACATTGTAAAAGATGACAGTGATATACAGATATCATTACCCCATTAAAAGCATTTTACTAAAATATTTTTATAACCTCTTATAAAATAAAAGAGTATCTCAATGTCCATGACAAATAGGCTTTAACTAACATTTATTTTTAAAATTAGCTTATTAATTTTCTGCTCATTTTGTTTATATGTGTTGATGACTTATTCTTATAGCTTTAAGTTTTTCAGAAACCTCGCTCAAGCTTTTCTTTTATACACACAAGTTTGCTTTGTACTTTCAAATAAATTCTCATCTGTCACAATCTATCCCTTTTTTATCTTTACAGCAGTCATTTCCTTGCACTCTCAGTGTCTGCAGAAGAAATATATGCTACCGTTTTTCCCCATCAGTAGGCAAATACCAGAATATTGGAGATGTCTC
The DNA here is from genome assembly GCF_000147115.1 of Myotis lucifugus. NCBI lineage: Eukaryota > Metazoa > Chordata > Mammalia > Chiroptera > Vespertilionidae > Myotis > Myotis lucifugus. Next base: position 4,498,042 of record NW_005871128.1, read on the forward strand.
TAATTTTACAACACAGAATATTTTTGAGACTATAAGCTTCGGTCACTTACTTTTTTCATTAGCACAGAACATTACACTCAAAGATACATTCACCTCAATGTCTTCCAGTTTTCTCAAAAGATTATTTCAAAGTGTAATTGTTTTATACGAAAGAGTGAACACTCATATGTTACATGGTATTGACTGTTGCAAATCAATATGAATATACTCTTACTATCCAAGCCAGGATATAGAGAAAAGGCACATTATGATCCCATGTGGGTAACAATTCCAGGATGAATCTTCACTGTGGAAGATTCATTTCATATGATGAGTAGCTTTCTATGAGTTAATATATGAATCAACTAGTTACTATCTTCTACTAATGTAAAATATTTTATGGAAATATATCTTCCATGAACTTTGAGCATAAATTACCAAAATAAAAAATGGAAAGGCACTTATTTTATTTCACTAGAAAAAGAAGAAAATGAATATTTCTTATCATTTAGGGAAAGTTTTAACAAAATGTTTTAAAGCCCTTTTTGGAAATTTATTGAATTTATTCTATTGGCCTTATCAAACTAGTAGCAGAACAAGAAACTGCTGATAAAGGAAAAAAACAATAACAACTTTCAACTTAGAGATGCAATGACATGCTCATTGTTTAATGGCTTTTTAGGAAGGGATTCCAGTAGTCACTACCTAAATAGGGCCATAATTTGCATTCAGTGAAATTACTATTGGTAAGGTCCTCATCTAATTATACACAAACAAATGCACCTTAATTGATGTCTGCAACATCTTAAGTAATCCTTTTATATCACAGCCAAGTGCAATGCTTCCAAAGGATTTAAATAACTGAGAAAGGTGCTTAATCAAAAACAGCTAGTTATTCCAATTAACTTTCTGTTAAACATGAATGATGCTTCATTCCCCGTGTTCGGTGCTATAAATGGTGACAATTACTTTACTCATTCATTTTTTTGGTCAGCCAATAAATATTGAATAACCACTACATAAATAGAACTGCTCAAAAGTTTGAGTTAAATAGCTTTCCGGGAATCAAAGAACATAAAATCTAATAGGAAATAAAAGGTATATACAAAAGTTACTGAACTATAACAGTAAAAATTAAAATCAACAATTATATTCCAAAAGTAAAAATATTTTAATTTTGTGCCTTCCTTCACATCTTCATCATCGCTGCTTCCTAAACAATGACCACTCCCATCCTAGCCCCAGGCAACTATTGATATGCTGTCTTTCACTATAAATTAGTCTTTCCTACAGTTTCATGTATATATGTATGAACAGTATAAAATCTTATGTGTTTTGCTTCTTACATTCTGCATAAAAATTTTGAATTTCATTAAGGTTATTATATATATCAATATTATGTTTTGCTTTTTTTAAAGTAAAATTCCATTTTACAAATATATCAGAACTTCTTTTAGCTGTTTATGTGCTCATGATATTTGTACTGTTTCCAATTTTGGACTTTTATGAATAAAAATGTAATGAATATTCATATGTAAATCTTTATGTAAGCTTGTGTTTTCATTTTCCTAAAGTAAAATTTGGAATCACATGGAATGTGTGATCTTAACTTTGTAAGAGATGTCCATATGTTTTTAAAGTTTTTTTATACTGTTTTTATAGTTTCTGCATCAGCTATATTTGAGAATGCCAATTGCTCTGCCTCCTCTCCAACACTTGATATTTTTAATCATTTTCATTTTAGTGATTTTAATTAGTATGTAGTGATATAGCACTGTGGATTTAAATAATTTTCATTACCCTGATGGATAATGAATCTTGAACAATTATTCACGTATTTATTTTTTCCATCCATACATCTGAATGTCTATTCAAACTTTATGTCTATATTTTAAATTAGGATTTTAAATGCTATTGAGTTGTAAGGAGTCTTTATATATCCTGGGTCATCTCCATGGACATTGATTATATATAAGCAAATTTCTGTCTTATAATATTACTTCTGTCTTCAGAATTTCCTTTAACATTTCTTATAAGTCTGGTCTACTGGTAATGAATTCTTTCAGTTGTTGATTTTGGGGAAAAGTCTTTTTTCTATTTTATTTTTGAAGGATATTGTCCCAGAAATATTATTTTTCTGTATTGAAAATTATGTTTTACTTTCTGTACTTTAAAAGGTGCAACTCTATTGTCTTTTTGCTGGAAAAATTTATCACACAAGATTTGCTACATTTTTTTATCTTTTTTTATATATAATGTGTCTTTTTTATTGGTGCCTTCAAATTGTTTTCTTTACTTTTGATTTTCTGTTGTTTAAATATAGTGTGTGTGTGTGTGTGTGTGTGTGTGTGTGTGTGTGTGTGTGTGTGTACTAATCCTGTTTGGAGTTCTCTGAGGTTAGATATGTAGTCTGATGTCTTGCATTGTTTTTGTCTAATTCTAGGCCATTATAACTTCAACTATTGACCATTATTGCTTGAAATGTTTGTTCTCTACTCTTTCTCTCTTTTCCTTCTGTGATTTTAATTATACATATTATAGACTACTTAATATTGTATTACTCTGGTCTCTCTCTTTCTTCTTCTTTTTCTTCTTCTTCTTTATCTCTCTCTCTCTTCTAAACTTGTATTTCAGTTTAGATAATTTCTGTTGAACTTCCTGAAAGTTTACTGTTTCTATCCAAGTCTGTATCATATATACTAATGAGCCTATTAAGGGCATTCCTCATCTCTCATGCCACATTTTTTTCTAGTCTTACAAATTGACACTTTTTGTAGCTTCCCTCTCCTGACTTTACCCATCCTCTTTTGTATGTTCTATACCTTCTGTACTGGAGCCTTTAACTCATTAATCATAGTTTCTTTAAATTTTTTGTCAATGGTTAAAATAGATGATTTCTCAATCTGATTTTGTTTATTACTTTGTATTTTTAACCTAGGTTGTTAATTTTTCCATTTTGTGTCTCTTGTTTTAGAATTCTAAACATTGTGTGTATTAATGACAGAGGTAAATTACTTTCTGACCTGGAGACCGACATACTTCTTTTTTCTGCTTGACACTAAGTGTGAGATGTACAGTCAATCTACTCATCTGTTGAGATGTTTTGGGATTTTGTTTTGCTGTAGTTACTCTTGGTGCACTTCCAGTTTCAAGTTTCTTTACCTTTACCTTGAGTAAGGATTGGTTGCCAGAGAATTTTGCTTAAATTCTTCCTGTCCAGTCCTCACTACCTCATTGCCTTTTTCCAGTCTCTTGCTCCTTTCCGAGACCAGACAGCTGATGCTGTTGTCTTAGTGCTTGTCAGCCCAGGGAAAGTGCTCTGTTGTCCTGATCCAGTCTCAGACTTAAGCAGATGTTGTACCCAAGTGTCTTCATGTTTAACATTTAGACATACTATAGTCCATCCTCCAGTTGTACAAAATGTCTAATTCTTGGCTCAGGCCTATTTCCTGTCCCTTTCTCAAAGATAGAGGAACAGTTCCTATTTCTCTTCCCCAGCCACCATCAATCTCCATAGGTGTCTTGAGGTCAGTAGTGTTTGCTGCCCTTCCCCCCAAAACTGAAGGCTTTCGTTTTGTAAAAAAAAAAAAAAAGGATTCAATCAACGTTTCTTGACTTTCCAAAGGTGACAAGTACTCTCCCCCAAGAAACCTGCAAATTTTTGGTGGTTTCTTGGGTCAGCCATCCTAGTCTAACTATTTTCATGAGCATTCAGTGAAGATCTGTGCAGACAAGCCACTGAATGAGTGTATAGTTCCCTGGGTCTGCTTCCCTGGCTTCTGAACTCTCACATTAGGCCACACAGAGCCTGTAGCATTCATTAAAAGTTTAGCTGAATTATTTTTCCCACCTGTAGTGGAAGCTTCATTTTTCTCCTGTGGTCTGCCCTACATAAGTCAGCACGCACACCCCACTTCTCCTTCAAAGCGCCTGCCTTTTTTTGGCTTATGACCTGATCTCTCTGACAGTTTTGAAGAAAAGCTATGATTTTTGTAGATTATCTATTTTGTATATGCTAAGCAAAAACTAGAAGTCTCACATTTTGAGATCAATTGTTATTTAATCTTTACTAAAGCACTGAATCTTGTGTGTTACTATCATCTTCGTTATATACATAAGGAAATTGAGTGGTAGAGAATGTAAATCATTGCCCAATATCATTTAGCCATTAAACTTCAAAAACCAGTACTCTTGACCTTAAGATCATTGTAAGAGTTGGCCAAGCCATAGGTCAGAAATGTTGCAAAAATGAAAAGTAAATGCAATAATATTCTACCATAATCCAAGATATACCCTGGGTGGTTTGTATCTCTGGAATTTTAAAAGTAAATATGTCAGCTTTCCTCCTACATCATGCTGGTGATAATGAGAAATTATGCAAAGTAAAAGAGCCAGGCATAAACAAGTATATACTGTATAATTGCATTTATATAAAGTTACTAGAGGCCTGGTGCATGAAATTCATGCATTCAGGGGGGGTCCCTCAGCCTGGCCTGTTCCCTCTCACAGTCCAGGAGCCCTCGGGGGAATGTCCGACTGCTGGCTTAGTCCCGCTCTCTGTGGGCCTAAGCCGTCAGTCGGACACCCTTAGGGCTGCCTCGGTGGTGCCACCACCACTGTGTTTGTCAGCTGTGAGCCCAGCTTCTGGCACACTGACCACCAGGGGGCAGCTCCTGCATTGAGCATCTGCCCCCTGGTGGTCAGTGTGTGTCATAGTGACCGCGTTGTTTCACCATTCGGTCGATTTGCATATTAGCCTTTTATTATATAGGATAGGATAGGAATACTAAGTCTGGTAATACAAATAATAAGAGCATTATAGATTCTGAAAGGGGGAAAGTGGGTGGAGGCTGTCTGAAAATAAGCATAAGAAACTTTATTATATGCTGATAATTTCTTTCATATTAATTTTGATGATTGTTAAATTATATATCTTTTTAAAACATAACACTGTACACATAAAATAGAGACCCTTTGTGAATTAATGTGGCTATTACACAGGTCAGACAATGCTTGACACAAAAAATGGGTACGTTCAGTCTATGCTATAGCCATTGTTTACAATCTGTGTTTTAGTCCTGACTTTCTATTAAGACAGAATGTTATTGCCTGGATGGTGTGGCTCAGTTATTTGAGCTCATACCATGTACCAACAGGTCACTGGTTCGATTCCTGTTCAGGGCACATGCCTGAATTGTGGCTGGTTCCCCAACAGTGGTCTCAATCCCTAGTAGGGGGCGTGCAGGAGACAGCCTCTCATGGGTGTTTCTTTCTCTCCCTCTCTCTTTCTCTCTCTCCAAAAATAAAAATAAAAATGTATTTTTTAAAAAGCCAAAGTGTTATTGCTTATTTATTTGTTTTTCATATTATTTTTTATTTTTTAGGTCCCGGGTTCGATTCCAGTCAAGGGCATGTACCTGGGTTGCGGGCACGTCCCCAGTGGGAGATGTGCAGGAAGCTGGTCGATGTTTCTCTCTCATCGATGTTTCTAACTCTCTATGTCTCTCTCCCTTCCTCTCTGTAAAAAATCAATAAAAATATATATTTTTAAAAAAAATGTATTTTTTAAAAAGCCAAAGTGTTATTGCTTATTTATTTGTTTTTCATATTATTTTTTATTTTTTAAAATCTATTTTTATTAATATTTGAGAGGAAGGAAGGAAGAGGGAGAGAGAGATAGAAACATCAATGATGAGAGAGAGAATCATTGACTGGCTGTCTCCTGCATGCCCCACACTGGCGATTGAGCCCACAACCTGGGCATGTGCCCTGACCAGGAATTGAACCATGACCTCCTGGTTCATAGGTCCACACTCAACCACTGAGCCACGCCAGCTGGGTTATATGGGTTTTTGTTTTTGTTTTTAAGTATTATTCAATGTTCACACAAAACTTTGACCCCAAAAAAGTGGCCTTAACTTCACGTATAGTAATGGTAGCCACTTGTAAATACAAAGGTACAGGACCACATCCAAACAGCTGCTTTCTAACTGGAGCACACATTTAATACCCAACAACCATCACTCTCACTAAGTATTTTATAAGCCTTACATTTCCCATGTCTGCGCAAATGTGGATTTGTGCAGAGAGATGCTGCCTAATGATGGAAATGACTGACACAGTTTGAACTTCAAAGGTTCATTCATTATATGACTCATGGATGGCCCAACAATTTAGCTCAAATTGAGCTTTCTCATTTCCAATTGCTACACACACTAGTCCTGGCTCCCTCCTGTTGTTATTTCCTAGTCAGCATTTGCTCAAAATGCACTTCCGTTTGCCACTTTGCTCCAGTTTCTGCCTGCCAGGCTTGTGAGTAGTCTGAGTAAAGCAAAGCCAAGTGGATGTGAGCATTTGTTTTGTGTCAGAATATTGACTACCTCCCAAGACTTCATGATTTTAGGATTTCCCCAGCATTTTGGTGTTCATTATAGTATCCAGAGCCACTGGCAAGTTATTTTCAAAAAGACCTAGAGCTTTATTGTTAAACTAAGGTTTTATGTCATAATTGGAAGGTACCCTTAAAAATAAATTGCTGGGCTGAAAGAAAATAGCCAAGTGTTTGCCAATTTCTCTCTGACACTATTGCTTATATTGACTTTTTAAAAATCTGTCTTCTATTCTGATCATGTAGTCTCATAAGAGACAAAGCAAATTAAGGGGTGATTGTGATTTTTAAAATCACAAAGTTGGAATTCACCTTCTTTGGTCAGACAGCAGAGAACCAATGCCCACTGAAACTCCAAAGCCATCTTCTCTTGGTTTGATATTTGGTAACAGCACTCTAATTCAGAATCATCTTTCTCAGTCTTGAGTTTCTTGGTTCCTATTTTTACTTCCTCATTAATCAGTGCAGTGTCGCAAATTTTAACGAGATGGTAAATCAAATGAAAATGTCCCTTTATGATTTGCCAACTTAGACTGTTTGCGATTTCTAAAAGCCTGATTTTTGGAGACTTATAAAGAACTTGAACTACTTATTAAATTAAAGGGAAAATAAAACATCTAAGTCGCTGCAAGCAGAATATATTTTCTCTTGATTTTTTTGGAGACATTATAATCAGACACTAGAGGCCATAAATACCAATGACAAAACAAAAATAAAGAAGTGCCCTAAAAGAGACATCCCCACATCTGAAAGCTGAATTATAAAAGTGTATCCAGCACCCACCTACCTGCCTTTGTTTTTGATGGTATGTAGTTCATATAGGTGCTTTCATAATGAAATCAACCCATACGTTTTCAAAACAGTTGTTCAAAAGCCAAGATATTTATGTTTTCCAAAATCCAAGTTTCCTATCTGTGTTTGGTTGAAACCTTGAAAAGTATGTCCTCTTACCACTCTCCCTATACCCTTTCTATAATGTAAAGACAACAGTGGCATATAAAAAAGGTATTAACCTTGAAATGGACTGAATTTCAATTTCCATGCCAAATAGCTACTGGCTTTGTGATCTGAAATAAGGTGACTAACATTTGTGTGTCTCAATTCCTTCTTTATGAAATGGGAAAACCATTTGCCTCATCAGGTTATTTGAAGGATGAAATGGTACAAGATGTGTTTTATAATTAGTTATTATTAGACAAAGATAAGGTTTGCTATAATAGAATGCAAGTTACAAATAAAATTATCTCATTGCAATGGAGTTTTAGCTGCCTGTTCCTTATAACCTTAGGAATGTGATTGATAATAATATACAATATGATTATATATTTTTCTTTCTAAGAAACAAAAATCTTCATTAATATTCCAATATCTGTATTTTTGCTTACTTGTTAGTATTTGAGGTTCTTAACATGTAATCAGGGTATTGAAAAATTCTTAGCATTCCAAGTGTTGACCAAGATCCTGTGCAGTCGTCATGAGAGAATTTCATCTCCAGCTCTGCCTCTCTCAGCTGTTAGCCATCAATTCAGGGAATAGAGCTGACAGTAATTTAAGATGGTGCCACATCTCTGGTGTCACTATTTGGAAAATTATAGGATTTTGTGTTCCATTTGTGTCAAATTTGGTGTTAGGAAATGGCAGAAATGCTAGTGTTGCTACCATAAAACCACTTTTCTGCTCTGTGGCAGTGAGAAAACCAGACATGTCCCTTAAAGGCATAGGTGTGGTAATGACAATCTGTCTAACTGAAGAGTTCAGAAAGTACAACAAAACTGAAAATGATATGTTTTCTTTTACTTTGATTTAAACTTCTGAATACTTTTCCTTTGCTTAATTGCTGGTGTGATTTATTCAAGAGTTACAGTAGATGGAATAAACTTTTTAATTTACTATACCTAAGTATTTCTAATTAGACAGTTACAACTACTAAAGTATTCACATGGAGAGCAATCATTTTAAGAGCCATCACAGGGAGCAATTGTAAGATGCCTATATTTTGTGTAATTATATAGCTCATTCTTTGTCTTTCTCATGAGAATTTTTTATGAGATAATAACTTCAGAAAATGATATTAATATGGCTGATGCCAGAGCTATTACCGATCCTAATTTGCACCTTTCATGCTACTTTGAATATTTTATTTATGCTGAAATGTCAACTACGCAACTAAAAATGGCCCAAAAGAAACATTCGCCATTCATCTCTTTGGGTAGAATGTCTCCATTTTATTCCTGACAATATGAAATGGTTTCAGATACAGGCTTGTGTACATTTTGCATTTATAGAGGATTGCAGAGGATCAAAAATGCCATAGTTAACTTTTCCTCATTTTCATAAATCTCCAACACAGAGGTACACTTATAAATGTGCTTGAGATGTACTAATTGAGATCTTTATTTTCAGTGGGCGCAGGAGGGTGGCTAACTCATAATGCAGTGATTAAAGTGGGCATACAGAAAGGTTGCTAAATGCTCCGGAGTCAGAAGAATACCTGGCTCTTTATATAGAACTCATGTTTCTTGGTATAAGAAAGAAGGTTAAAGTCTTTTGGTGAACTATCAAGAGATATATTAAGTAGACTAAAAGTAAGAAAATGGTCTTCATAAGAACATAGTTCTGTAGCAACAACCATGTTGTCTCTTTTTCTTCCAACCTCTTCACTAGAAAGTGCCTGAAATATGCTCTTTTTTTAAGTTCCAATAAATAATGTTTTTTATCAGAAAACTGCTGAGTCAGATAGATCTCTTTCTTCTGCTACTTTAAACAGAGGGGGCCTAAGAGAGGAGGAAGAGCTGAAATTAGAGCCTAGATCACCTCCACTTAATTTGGCAAAGGTAAGTGCCTTCCCATAGATCAGATGGACACTTTGGATGGTTGCATCATCTTAGGTATTCTTGCCAAACTTCTAAGAGAGCCACTTCCTGGGAGAGGACCCCAACTGCACAAGACGTGAGGTAGGTGGCCCGCAGTGGGGGAGAAGTTTGCACTTTAAGTGACTCTCCCATGCCAGGAGGTCATGTGGAGGCAGAATCCAGTCCTTTGATGAACAAGGGAAGGTATCACTAGGAGATGGCATTCGGTCACACAAAATACAAAAAGCACAGAGCCAGTTGGTATTAGGTAGAGAAACGACAACTAGACCCATCTCTGCACTGTCACCATCCTTGATATGTGAGGTATCAAGGTACTCATATTGTCCTGTCCAACAAGAATAGCACTTAAAAGAAATGCCTTTGCATCCTCTCCTTCCTGTCCCAAGACAAGGGGAAGAGTACTGGGAAGACGACGGTGATTTGAAAGGGCAGACCACTGTCCTCTCCAAACGCATGGCGAGAGCTCTCAGCCTAGCATTGCTGGGAATGAGGACAAAGTATCTTCACTCCCTTTTCCCCATGCAATTCAATTTATTTATTGTTTTACAACACACAATTCCAAGGGCTTTATAATGTAAAATTTCCTAATTTGTTTGTTGGTATAATCTTATCTAATAAAGAGGGAATATGCTAATTGACCTTCATGCCATTGCAAAGATGGCAGCGCCCACAGACAATAAGGAGGGAATATGCTAACTGACTGCCCCGCCCTCAAAGATGGCGGTGCCCAGTCCCCTCAGCCCCACCAGGGCAGCAGGCACGTGGCAAGGCCTCCAGAGTCCCCCAATCCCCTCAACCCCCCAGCCACCCAGGGCCGGCCCGAGGCACAGGCAAGCCTCGGATGTTAGCTGCCCAGCTGCCAGGGCCGCCCGAGGCTTAGGTAATCAGGGCCTGCCAAGGCTTGCGCTGCTGGCAGTGGCAGCACCAGAGGTGTGATGCGGCATCGCCTTCCCCTGATCGCCGGGTCGCCTCCCGCTCCTAAGGGCTCCGGGACTGTGAGAGGGAGCTGGCGGGGCTGACGCCCCTTCAGTGCATGAATTTTCATGCACCGGGCCTCTAGTAGCTTTTTAAGTTCAAATTAAGAGAGAGATCAGATGTTCCAAACCAATTTGACAATGCAATATTTAGCTTGTCTTTGTAGGTGGAACTCAGCAATTTGTTTCTTCTATGTCTGCTGGGTATTTTCTAAACTTTACAGCATCTGCCTCAAATCTCTGTGCTTATTTATTAATTTGTAAGGTACCTTAGTTTTCAATCTTTCACAGTTATATTTCTTTCTCTCTTTTTGAGTAAAAGCAAAGTTTTATTACAGAAAAGCTTCCTGCTGCAGGGAGGGGACCCAAGAGAGTTATCTCAGAGTTACATTTTTAAAAAATATATTTTTATCGATTTCAGAGAGGAAGGGAGAGGGAGAGAGAGATAGAAACATCAATGATGACAGTGAATCATTGACCGGCTGCTTCCTGCACACCCACACTTGGGATTAAGCCCACAACCTGGGCATGTGCCCTGACTTGAAATAGAACCCTGACCTTCTGGTTCATAAGTGGACACTCAACCACTGAGCCACACTGGCTGGGCACCTCACAGTTACATGGCATTGATTTGTGAGAAGCTCCCTGGACTCCAATCCCTCCTGCTTGGTCATAGAATGCTCCTTTAGGAGCCTTAAGTAACTTCACAGCCAGCCTGTCCCTTCACCTTGTGAAGCACAGAAATGCTCTCATACTCAGCATGTTTTAACTTGTACTTATTTCTAGTGCACTTTGAATCAAATTTGAAATTGAAGTATTTAAATGAGCAAGACCAAGGTTTAATCACTGAAATTAGACTCTTTTAATAACTAAAATAACTAAAATTTTATGAGCTCCGGCTAAGATATCATTAAGAGACTTGCCAAACACAGAAAAGGCCAGTTATAGAGAGCTCAACAGCAGCAGTTTGCAGAAAATAAAATGTAATTTTTTTCATTGAGTTAAGATTCCTGATTTAAACTGGTAGTAAATTTTTAATATTCTAGTTAGAAGTTTTGAAAGATTTTACAAAGACAGAATTATCCTTGTGCTTTTGTGCATAAACCTAAAGCTTTTTGCACGTTTTTAAAATATTTACCTATTCACAAGACATTTCTGGAGAGTCCCACTTTATGTAAAACTTTATAGTAATATATAGTGAAATATAATAAAATTATTAGTGTTTAAGTCATGAAGTTTAGGGGTAGTTTATAATGCAGCAATATATAGGTATAGCATTTTTATTTGTTTTATTTTTCAAATGACACAAGCCCTTCCCTCTGTCAGTTAGTTAAGGTAATAGCTGATCATTCTGATTCTTTAAATCAAATTGAACTGAAGTTGGAATGAGTTCACCTGTATTCAAGCCCAAACTTTCACCATCTTGAAAGTATTTGGTATTGCTCTTGGTAGTAGTTAAGTTGGACGGTGGGGCTATTGTTTGAGATATGTTTTGTTCACTTTACATTTCAATTCTGTTAGGGCTTTCGAATCCGGCCCTGTGAGAATGTGTGGGACGATGCAGTTACGCTCTGCTGTCTAGCCCCTCCTCCATGGCACTTTCCAGATAAAATTGGAGGGTTTATGTAAGGGAAGAATTGTTTGGCCATTTGATTTGGTGCTTTGTATTTGAGCTTTTCTGATTTTATTCCATTCTTTCTACCCATGGCCCATGTAAGTCTCAGTTGACTTCTGTTTTTTCCTGCAAAGATTCTCTATGGCAGCATCACTCCTCAATTTACTTATCCCAGCCCAATGTCCACCCACATATGGAAGTTGTAGTTCTTGTTCCTCGTGTAAGAAAGGCTTGTTTTTCTCTGGAATTACATCTTTGAGGTTTTCTGTTGTCTACTGCTCTGTGCTAGCCACATAAAATAGTATAGTTATTATTTGTTCATGTTTTTTCTTATTATTACATCTTTCTATATCCTCATTGGACGAAGTCTAAGCATTTACAATTAGGGCTATTTTTAGTAATTTCATGTTTTAATTCCTCTTACAAAAATATCACTTTTGCATTATAACTTTGAATTGAATGATAATTTTGTACCTTAATTTCAAAAGTTAAACCAATTAATTATTTTTTATGTTTATTGTATTGGATAGAATTTCTAAAATGGAACAAAGCAAAGCAAAAACACCTACAAAAAAATACTATGCTGGTGACAGAAGAGTTTCACCATAAAATATGATGTTGGCTATTAGTTTATGACAGAAAATTTTTAACATACTAAGAAAAGATCCTGCTACTGCTAATTTTAAGAGTACTTTACAAGGAAGAGTTGTTAAATTTATACCATCATGCCTGGATGGTGTGGTTCATTGGTTGAATGTCTACCTATGAACCATGAGATCACAGTTCAATTCCTGAACAGCAAGAATGTCAAACTCACAGCACATGTGGCCCAAAATGAATATTTTTACGGCCCAGCCAATATAACAGTGTGTAAGAAATATTTTAATAAAACTTTCATAACTTAATTTTTACAATAGCCTGTTACATGTAACTAGTGGCCCAGTGCATGAAATTTGTGCACATTAAAAGGGGATTAATTAGAAGAAATATTTTAATATTGCTATTTGCCCTTTCTCTTTAATAGAAGTGTCAGCGATGAAAGAAAATTAGTGAAATGTATATGAAAATCTTTCTTTTGTCAGAGTCTGGGGCTTGCAGCGGGACCCAAAATCAAGTACCCGCCCACCCGCGGTGCCTCAAAATCATGCGAGACCCAGACCTAGCCGGCCCCACCCCTATTGGGTGAGATCCAGACCTGACCGGCCCCACCCTTGCCAAACCCTGCTGAGTGGGGGGGCGCAGCCTTGGGTCCCCTAGCCTGGCGCCAGGTGGGGGGTTCAGCCTCAGGTCCCCTGGCACACACCGGGTGGGGGGGCGCAGGCTCAGGTCCCTCAGTGCACCCTCAGATCCCCCGGCCCAGCATCAGGGCAGGGGGCATGGCCTAAGGTCCCTCAGCCCAGCACCAGGGCAGGCGGCGTGGCCTGAGGTCCCCTGGCCCAGCACTGGGGTGCACCTTGAGGTCCCCCATCAAGCCCTGCAGGGCTAGGGGCGTGGCCTGAGGTCCCCCATCAGGCCCCACTGGGTGGGGGACGTGCCTTGAGGTCCCCTGTCAAGCCCTGCCTGGTGGGGGGTACAGCCTCAGGTCTCCCGTCAAGCCCTGCTGGGAGGGGATGCAGGCTGAGGTCCCCTAGCCAGTCACCAGGGTGGGGGGCGCAGCCTGAGGTCCCCCGTTCCGGGGCAGGGAGAGCAGCCTGAGGTCCCCCGGCCTGGTGCTGGGGCTGGGCTGCAGCCTCAGGTCCCTGCTGATTGCTCATTAAGGCTCATTACAGGAACTTGGCCTCTGCTGTGGGTGCAGCCATCTTGTGTTATGGAAACCCTGCCTCCACTTGTGGGCACCGCCATCTTTGTGATGGTGTGATGGTCAATTTGCATATTCCCTCTTTATTAGATAGGATTATTATTTTTTTTAAAAATGTATTTATCCTTCACAGAGAGAAAGGGAGAGGGATAGAGAGTCAGAAACATCAATGAGAGAGAAACATCGATCAGCTGCCTCCTGCACACCCCCCACTGGGGATGTGCTCACAACCAAGGCACATGTCCTTAGCCAGAATCGAACCTGGGACCCTTCAGTCCGCAGGCCGATGCTCTATCCACTGAGCCAAACTGGTTAGGGCAAGATAGGATTATTAATAATGAACTACAACATTTGCTAATGACTGATTACTATAATAGTGTTGTATTCATTTCCCTTATGCGCCTAACGTGCAGGCACACCATTTCTCTCCACTAATACTAGCAGCGAATATTCTAGCAGCTGATTGCCACGTACTAGTCTTGGACTGACTTGTTTGGTGTGCGCAACAGGAAATATTTCACTTTCAGAGAACAAGAAAAATAGGTTTATTTGTGTTACACTTAATGTTCAAGAAAAAAATTATTTTTTATTAAAATATTCTATTATTTTATGTTAACAATTACTCATTTATTTCAGCTCTTTGTATTCAGCATGTCTCTATCGAAATAAACTTATATTTCTATGAAAATTGAAGCTTTTGTTTTTTGATGGCCCACATAAACTTAAACCTTATTTATTTGGCCTATGTTAGCCTTTGAGTTTGACATGCTTGTCATACAGGGCACATGCTTGGGTTGTGGGCTCGATCCTCAGTAGGGGGAGGGCAGGAAGCAGCCAACCAATGATTCTCTCTCATCATTGATGTTTCTATCTCTTTCCTTCTCCTGTCCTCTATGAAATCAATAAAAATATATTTTTAAAAAAATGTATACCATCATTTGAGAGACTTACATGTTTTCATTTTTGTATCTATTGCTGTGATATATGAATAGATTTCCCAAGATAATTCCATTCATTGATTCCTGGGGTGAACATATCTTAATCATAGTAACTGATCATTTTCTACTGTGGTCTTGAAATTGATTCTGATGATGTTATATAAGAATTTATGTCTACATTTATTTCAAAATAGTTTTTTTTAGTAAGAATGGGATGCTGTCATCTGTAGAGCCATGTGTATTCATGGCAGATATTGTAATTGGTGAGAGCAAATGAGGCTAATGATTTATTATTTACATAATACTTGTCAGCAGCTACTACTAATGAATCAGAGTTGGAATGAGACTGAAAACTTGCTGTCACTATCTGTGCTTTTTGGTTTGTTTTTTTTTTAATGTTCTCATTGTCTATTTTAGCACCAAGTTGCATAACATGCCCTTTTTTATGTTTTATCACAGTATCAAAACATGTAAGTTTTCTATTTCTAGAAAGTTTAAGATAATTTTATCTTTAAAATGTCTGTCCCAGAGCAATTTTAGGAGGTGAATCCTTAAGAACTTTTTAAATGTCATTTTAGGGCTATTGATATATTCAGAATTTTAAAAATTTCTAGGGGTTTATTCTTAGTAAGCTTTATATCTTCAGAACACAGTGTAAGTCATACTCTTCTACTTGATATAGAGACAATCAATGAGAGGTACTAATTTTTTAAGGTCAGAAAAACTGAGTTATAGTACTATACATTCTTAGTTATATGCTTATGCATTCCAATTCTGGCTAAGTATTATCTTTTAACACTTAGTACACATAATTATGTTCTATATTTTAAAAATTATTTTATTAATGATTTTATTACTGAAAATGCTTTGTATTGTCAACTTAAGTGGAATCTGACATCTGTTATTAGATCAAGTTTGTACTGTTATATAGTTTTTCTAAATTATTACTACTGATTTTTGTCCATTTAATCTGCCTCTTACTAAAATATGTTCAAGTCTCAGTCTATTGATTAGCTATTTCTCTCCATAATTCTATGATGTTTTTATTTATGTGTTTATAATATATCACTATGTTAATGAGTCATACATATTTCAATTTATTATAACTTTCTGCTAGATTGAAACTTTTGAAAAAATTTTGGTGATCACTTTATCTCTATAATTAATGACTTGTTTAAAATCTGGCATGTTTCAGATTATTATAGTAATACACATTTTTATTGCTTAATTTGCCTGAGTTTTGAATATTTTAAATATTAATATTTCAGCATATTTATGCTTAAGTATATATTTTTTAAACATTATGTAGCTGATCTGAAAATCTTTGATTTTAGTTGGAACACTTAGTCTTTTAAAGATAGTCTGTCTTATTGTCTTGCTTCTTATTTGGATCTTTCTTCCTTTTCTTGACGTATTTGGGATCAATTGAGTAGATATTCACATTCTATTTCTCCTCCACTTATTTGGAAATTATACTCTTCCTACACACTAGATAAGCATACCTATAAATATCCAAAGTTATTATCTTTCTTATCTCTGAAAAATACAATAATTTTAGACTATTTTAAATACCCTGACCCTAATTATATATCTATCTTATTTTTTGTTATTTGAATCTCACCTTTTAAGACATTATTATCATTGACTTTTTCAGTCAATGCTTACTTGATTTGCAACAAACTTATCAATGTTTTTGCTCACTGCTCTTATATCACAGCACTTCCATCTGGGATTATTTTCTTTCTGACCAATGTACTCATTAGGTAAACCTTAAGCTAGTCTCATGGAGTGAGTCGGATTCCTGAGTTCAATCAGTCCTCAAAACTGTGAGAGCTAGTAAAATGTTCTAACCTATCTTAGCTACTCTGTGGAAGAAGTGTTTTCTATTTTATCTAACTCAACTAATGCCTGTTCAAGAGCAGGTTAGAATGTCATCTTGGACCCCACATTTACACACTATATTAATCTAACTTATACAGACAGCATATCTTTATTTTTAAAAACCTTAAAATGTTTCTTCAAATTTGAAAACACTTGCCCAAGTTGCTTTCTAGGTTTAGAGGCACAGAGGGCTGACAATCAAAGAAACAATAACTAAAATTATCTGCGAGACTGTCCATTAGTGCTTTTTTGATGGCAGGTGCTTCACACTAGTGGTGCAATGTGGTAAAATGTTCCTTTAAGCCACAAAAATTTGATCTGGTTTATTATGCAACAATAGATAATGAATATAAAGTTAAATTATTCCTTTTTGGAGTATATTTTGTTTTTGAAAGGCTTTTTAAAAAATAATGTAATTAATATTACTTTAAAGGTAAAACAAGATTAAGGGTATTAAGAATTATCCTCAATAATTCAGGTTTGGGAGGGTTCACCCTCAGTTTTGATTATTTGTAAGAAGGACTCCCAGAACTCATGGTTACAGTGAAAAGAGTGTAGATTAAGGCAGTGGTTCTCAACCTTGGCTGCACATTAGAATCACCTGGGGAATCTTTTTAAAATCCTGATGAGTCCCAGAAATCAGGATTTTAAAAAGATTCCCAGGTGATTCTAATGTGCAGCCAAGGTTGAGAACCACTGGATTAAGGTCACCCCAGAGAAAAAAAAAGGCATAGAGCAGAGTCCAGGAAGATCCCAGATATCCTTTCCTCATTAAATCTTAGACAGTGGGAATGCCTCTTGGAAACCATGTATGACAGCGGTTCTCAACCTGTGGGTCGCGACCCTTGGGGGGTTGAACGACCCTTTCACAGGGGTCACCTAAGACCATGGGAAAACACACATATAATTACATATTGTTTTTGTGATTAATCACTATGCTTTAATTATGTTCAATTTGTAACAATGAAAATACATCCTGCATATCAGATATTTACATTACGATTCATAACAGTAGCAAAATTACAGTTATGAAGTAGCAACGAACATAATTTTATGGTTGGGGGTCACCACAACATGAGGAACTGTATTGAAGGGTCGCGGCATTAGGAAGGTTGAGAACCACTGTATGACATGTGGTACTTTGTATGACATGGAGTACCTCCAGCCAGGGAAGCTTACCTGAGTCCGGATGTCTGGAGTCTTTACAGGATTTCATCACATAAGTCAGGCTGATTGTCCGAGTGCCTTTCCTCTCCAGCCCCTTAGGGGTTTGAGCTGATTTCCCTTGACCTCAAACCTCCACCCTACATTACATTATTGATCCGGCTCAGTTTCCACCCCCTATCACATTGTTACTATCTGGATGTTCCAAGGCTCCAGGCAAACAGACTCCCCAATCTGGCACAACATTCCAAGGGTTTAGAGATGATCTCCTAGAAGCCAAGGACAAAAGTAAGACCTCC
The DNA here is from genome assembly GCF_000147115.1 of Myotis lucifugus. Lineage (NCBI taxonomy): Eukaryota > Metazoa > Chordata > Mammalia > Chiroptera > Vespertilionidae > Myotis > Myotis lucifugus. The sequence continues at coordinate 4,515,951 of NW_005871128.1, forward strand.
TTTGGGGAAAGGTTAAAAATCTTTTCTATACAAAGCATGTTCTACCTTTAGCATTTTAGCAGAATTTTCCAACATATTCCACTAAACTTCCGCCTTAAAGAAAAACAAAGTGTATCTGCATAACACTCTAACCATGAATTTAATTCTTTCATTTCTACTCTTGCCTAATAGTAAGACCGAATAATTTCCAAATATTCTGAAGCTTATAGATTTGCTTCTAATATATTGAATGTTAGGTGTCATCAAGAGTATTGTGGTGAAGGCCTGGGCGGGGCTGGTGCAGGGTGGAGGTAGTCAATGGGGGGGGGGGGGAATGAACATTTGTGATACTTTCAACAATAAAATTTTTAAAAAAGAGAGTATTGCCGAAACCGGTTTGGCTCAGTGGATAGAGCGTCGGCCTGCAGACTGAAAGGTCCCGGGTTCGATTCCGGTCAAGGGCATGTACATGGGTTGCGGGCGCATCCCCAGTAGGAGATGTGCAGGAGGCAGCTGATCGATGTTTCTCTCTCATCGATGTTTCTAACTCTCTATCTCTCTCCCTTCCTCTCTGTAAAAAATCAGTAAAATATATTTTTAAAAAAAATTTTAAAAAGAGAGTATTGTGGTGCTTCATGCTAATAGTTTTAAGAGAGTTGTACACTAAGGGAAGTAAAATTTCTAGTAAATAGCTATTCATTATAATTCACTGTAAGAGAAGAACCCTTATAGCTAGTGTTGCCAGATTAAAAATATAGTACAAGATTCCCATTTAAATTTGAATTTCAGATAAACAATAATTTTTATAAGTATGTTTCAAATATTACATATTTATCCTAGAAACTATGCATCATTTATCTGAAAAAAAATTTAAATACATCCTATATTTTATCTGGAAACCCTACTTTCAGCAATCCTTTCAATCCAGTGATCATAAATTAAGAAAATATATGATTATTAAGGTTAACTTATTTAAAGTTCTTGAAGATATATAAAAATGCTAAATTAAATATATGCTTCTATAAAGTGTTATTGTTATAGGCAGCTAGATAGACATGAGCAGAGCAAAGACGATGAGCCAGGTACAAAAAGTCACCAGGGTGCAAAGCCCCAGGTGCCCAGCAAAGGACAATTGTAGGGTGGGACATAGCCCCCAGGGTGACTTTTCCTCCCCTAGCATATGGCTGGTCATGCGGTTTGGACCAGGACCCCCTGACCTTTCCTCCCTAGAGATAACATCTATGCCTCAAGTTGTGTTTCAGCTCCAAACCCAGATAAGCAACAAAACCAGCCTCAGGACCAGCTTCATTGAATGGTGATCCCCTGTCTAGTGCTGACCAATCAGAGTGGAGACACAACCCTGAAAGTACACACCTGGAAAACTACTGAGTATTCCATTGAGATATTCTCTTGGGACCACCCCTAAAGTCTCCACCCTAAAACCCTTCAGATGGAGGACCCAGCGTGCTCTCCTTGCTGGGAGTATACCCGTGACTTTCCCCTACCCCTCCCTGCCCAGGGCACTTTACCATTAGCTTCCTCACTCCCAAACTCCAAGGGCCCTTTCTTTACCAACCTTCCTTTCCTAAACCAGTTTCATCTAGGAATTACTTTTTCTACCTCTGTGATTTACCAAATAAATGTTCTCTTACAGTTTGGGTCTTGTCTCTGAATTCTTTCCTAGCCAGAACCCAAGTATGAAGGTTGCTGAACCCAGGTTTGGTCTAACCTCATTGGTCAGACACCTGCCACCCACAACATTATCATTATTGCAAATGTGAAAAGAGTAAACTAGTTACAGAATTAGTTATCCCCTCAAAGATTTAGATCAACTGTTCAGTAGGGCTAATTTCAACACTGGTTTATGGTTTTCTACTGATTTCTTATTGGGTAAATAAATAAAAAAGTTTTATCACTTGATGAGTTCAAAAGTTGCTTTATTTTGAACATCTTGAAACCAGAACGTAGGGTTTGAGTCTGAGTTCGTTGTTTCACAAAACTGAAGAATGGATTCATGGACAAAACGGTTAGCAGGAGCCAAGTTTATTGAGAGAAGCCAGTCCTGGAAAAGGTGCAGCTGGAGTTCCATGGTCAGGCCAGTGCCCAGAGATTCCTTTCCATGTTACAGCCGGTGTTAAAGTTTCTTAGTCCATGCGTGGAGCCCCACATGGCCATAAGCCACGTGGGCCCAGGGGAGCACGTTTTCTGCCATAGGAGAGTCAGGAACCCAGTGCCAGGAGACAGAGAGAGAGAGAGAGAGAGAGAGAGAGAGAGAGAGAAAGCAAAAAGCATACTGTTTTGTATGCATGCTTGCTAGCTTCTGATTGGTTCTTCCAAAGAATTTTATCTTAGTAACGTCCCTGGGATTGGTTACAGGCCTCACCGCTGTAAGCTGCCTGTCTTAGTAACATCCACACATTTTAAAGCTTATTCCTCCCACAAGTGCCCTTCTTTCCCCGTCCAGTTGGGTTGTCTTAGTAACATCACGTCGTTAGGTTCCCGGGTTCTACTTCCTCCTCCCATGGTCCCACCCCTGTCTACCTAGCATCCTTCTGTCTCCTTATATTTCTGTGCTCCCCTAAAAGTACCCAAGAAAGCAAAGCTTCAGAAATGTTAAAGAACAAAATTCAATGGAGTAAATGTGATTATGTTGAGTTGTACAAAATGGAAAGGTTTTATAGGCAGAAAGAGGGTCTAACTAAGAAGTTAAGAGTGGATTATTTCAAGCTAGAATACCTTCTCTTAGGGGAAGACGGGAGGTCTTACCAGGCAAATTATTTCACTAGTGTCAATCTGGGACAAACCCAGACTGATTGGTTTAAAACTCTACTCCTGGGAGGGGCTAAACTGCAATTAGGTGACATGGCTTAGCAAAAGTGATTCCATTTTGTCCTGTTTATTTTTTGAATAGAAATTTACCTGATAATTTAGTGCTTTTATACCAAACAATATTAATGGTTATGTCTGTGATCTAAACGCTAGTCACTCTGTTTGGTCTAAAATAATGCATAATTAACCTTAACTTACGTAATAACATTATGCTGTGTTTGACAACCAAATAGTAAAACTTCACTTTGCTCATTCTATTTTATTGAAATCAACAGAAACCAAGAATAATTTTATTACATGCCCTCTGATAATACCAACTAGTTAACATCATAAAGACTAGCTGTAAATAAGAAGTGTTCAAGCCTGAATCTTGAATTACAAATTTACAAATTGATTTTCTTATGCTTCTTCATTGTCTTGAAACTTAAAAACATGTCATTGATTAAGCAGTTCCTATATTGTGTAAGATGATGAGAAAGAAACTTGAAAAGACTGAAACAACAAAAAATACAACAATACATTTATCTTAACAAGAACTATTGCTAGGGGAATCTACTTATTCACCAGTTTCTAACTGATTAAATTATTGGAACCCTTTCATTATACTCAGCCATGATATATAGCATGCTCCAAGAGATTTTGTGAAGACAGGAAAAATCTTAAGAGGTAAGAGTGAACCATAAATTAGTCTGTTTTTGTCTCTGCAAAAATTATAGACACAGAAGTGCTTAAAAATTAGTTTCCTCAATACTTCTTATGAGAAATGTGGATTTCTATTATTTCTCCCGTTATACTCATGCCATTTACTCATTCATTCATTCATTCATTCTTTCTTTCAAATATGGATTGAATTCTTAGTACAATATCACCAAAAGGCTATGTGCTGACTCTTCTGAGATGGTTAAGTAACAATAGCTTCTTTAAATGGACTTATAAATGGGTGGAGAAAAATAGATGAGAAAATCAATTATTTAGAAAAATGTAAAAAAGTGCTAAAAGCTTAGAAATGCTGAGTGGAATAGAGGAGGATAAGTTTTTCTCAGATTGTGTGTTGGTGAAAAGAAAATATGTTAGAAAACATTTTCGTAAGGACTTCTATAAACTAAGTATTTATCATACATTCTTATTGAAAACTATTTTCCTAAATATCTATATGGAAGAGAATATGAATCTGTAAGCCCCAAGTACGAGAAGGGATAAAGATGAGAGAAGTGAGCCCTGGCTGGTGTACCTCAGTGGTTAGAGTGTTAGCCTGAACACAGAAGGATCTTGGGTTTGATTCTGGTCAAGAGGCGGTACCTGGGTTGCAGGTTCTATCCCTGGTACCTGTTAGGTTGCTTGCAGGAGCCTACCAATTGATGTGTCTCTCTCACATGGATGTTTCTCTCTCTTTCCCCACCTTCCCTTTTTTTCACTCTCTCTAAAAATCAATGGAAAAAATATCCTTGGGTAAGGATTAACAAACAAAAAAAAGTAAAAGAAAAAGAAAAAAAGATGATGGAAAGGAGAAAAAAAAATATATATAGGTATTAGAAATTCTAATCTAGGCTTCAAAACATATTGGCGTGGAGGGGTGGCCAGGAGCGGGGGCTATAAGAGTAGGCTAAAATGTAGGACCATGAGTGAAACAAGCCCAGAAATACTTTGTATGTGAGTTCTCAACTACTCAGTTTGTAGATAAAAATATTTAAAATCCATGCTTCTTAAACTCTCTTACTGGCTTATACACAGTAATATTTCTTATTTATTCAGTTAAAATTTAAATTCAAAGCAAAAGATAAAAACTTCTGTCTCTAAAATCATTCAATTCTCTCCTAAGTATTAATTCTGATTCTTGAAAAATCCTCCTCAAATTAAATCCAAAATATCATCTCAACTGAAAAACCAAAAATATATAGGCAAATCCATTTTAAAGATCCATTCAGTGTTTTTGTTGTGTTATTATGGAGTAGAACTTAGTTAATCTCATTTATTTTATGCTGTTAATAAATTACAAGTTCAGGCTCCAATCCAAAATTATGCAAGGGGAACAGGTGGACATTAAACATGTTTATCTCTTATTAAATCTCTGCCTCGGTCTTTATTATTTTTTAAAGAGTAACAAAGATTGTGGGCAGATGATTGGCCTCCTTTCAAGCTTTGGATATGGACAAGTGTGGCTTTGGATCAAGATGCAGATATTAATTTAGACTTCAGTCTGGATAGTCTTATGCAAACTGCACTTAAACAGTAATGTAAACTGTGTTTCTTGCTGTTTCTGTTTTTTGTTTCTCTGTTTCATGTCTCTATATGTTTTTGTTTCTGCTCCTTCCTTCCTTCCTTCCTTCCTTCCTTCCTTCCTTCCTTCCTTCCTTCCTTCCTTCCTTCCTCTCATTCCCCTTCTAACACATTCATGCACACACACACACACACACACACACACACACACACTTTATGATGTTCAGATCATGCAGCTGAATATATAACAACATCATAAAGAAAACTAAACGAAGAAAAAAAAAGTACCATTCAATCTTCTAGCTCTTCAGATTAAACAAGTCCTGGAAATGGATGATGGCAAATAATATTTGTTTAATATTTGTTTAATCATATGCCTTTCTCTCAATGAAAGTTCAAAATAAATATAATTTCTATTTTAGTAAATTTATCTTTTATTTGGAACCTACAAATCTGTGATAACTACTTTAATTAAACTACTTTAATTAAAATGAGATATTAAGTAATCTAGACTTGAAAAGGTTTTGCAACCTCATAGTTTTTAGAAGAAAATAAATCTCAAACACTCACTAGGGTTTATTTCAAAGTTAACATATACCAAGAAACAATTCATTTTGAGAATGATTTTATATATATATATATATATATATATATATATATATATATATATATATTTACATGTGTGAATTAATATACATACTGGTATTTACACATGTAAATATGTATATATCTTATTCATGAAAAGTATATGATGAATGATTGCTTGTTTCATGTAATGAAAGGGTCTCCAATATTTTTTACAAGGACACTCAAAAGAAAGAATGGTTGGACCATTGTGAAGGTACACATAGAAGTTCCGGGTCAGAAATAAGACTGCTTTAAGTGACTGCTAGTAAGAGGAGCTTTCTCAGCAGGAGCACATGCTCATTTTCTTCTCTTTGTTTACATGGACAATTGGATAGTTTAGAAAAGGTAAAGTAAATTACTTTGGATAGAACCTTAAGGTAATTGTTTCAATAAGGATTTTTAGTAAACCAAAGTTCTGCTTATTCTCATGAAATATCCAGATCCCACTTTCAATCAGACTGATACCATTGTAAGTAACTTAGTTATAACTAACAGGAAAGGAGCAAAGGGGAGACCAAATATTATTGTCATATGTGCAGCTTTGCATTTATCATTCCCCAGGGAACCTCCGACCCATCCCTGTAGATTGATGGGGGAAGGGATAGGATAGGGGGAGAATAGATGCATGCCCAGTAAAGTCTGGATGAAATAGGGAAGGTACTTGTCTGTCAGTCACACCTGGGAGCAGGTCATTGGCCAGAGTAGTCATGGCAGGAAATTTAAGATATTTTATCCCCTAAATAAAGGAGTTCATTCTCTTGCTCTCTCGGGATTCTTGTTGCAGAGGGTGCACTCTCATGCTACTGCATTCACCAGTGTGGCCCAGAGTCATGTGGACCCCACACAGTGGACTGATGGACTGCAACTGGCCTGATACTGCACTGGACCCAGCTGCAATATGAAATCGAAACTCTGTACTCTGACTCTGCTGCTGGCTTTACTGAAGGGATGTAATACAGCTTTCTGACATATTTCATCCTCCCATGGGGGCCTCCTGAAATGCTCATGCCAGTGGTGCTCCAAGAACCACACTCCCACTAGCAACAGAGAAAGACCAAACACACTTTTCTCCAGTAACAAGACCATGTCAGAATGTGTAACTTTGATATATAATTATATCTTTTATAAGCATATAAAAAAGTACTTGGGATAAGTAATTAATATAACAAAATTTAGACTTCCCCATAAAGGAAAAAAATATATAAATAGATAGTTTAAATAAATCAAAGTGGTTTAAATGCTCATTCACTTCTTGTAGTTTATAAAAATATTTTCAAAATAAAAAGTTTAACCTCAAAATTTTATTTTTTTAATATATTTGTTTATTGATTTCAGAGAGGAAGGGAGAGGGAGAGAGATAGAAACATCAATGATGAGAGAGAATCATTGATTGGCTGCCTCCTGCACGCCCCCTATTGGGGATTGAGCCCGAAACCCAGGCATATGCCCTTGGCCAGAATCAAACCTGGGACCCTTCAGTCTGCAGGCTGGCACTCTATCCACTGAGCCAAACCGGCTAGGGCTAACCTCAAAATTTTAAACAAAGCAAGCAAAACACAAGCTAATTATGAATAATGTACAATTTAGGAGATTTGAAACTTATCTCCTATAAATAGAATTAGGACAATTATGTGTATTTTCCCCAAGACTATTCTATTTTACTAAGTACTCATTCTTTTTGGTAGTGAAAATATGACCCTGGAAGGAGAAATAAAATTGCAGTAACTTATGCATATTGCTCTTATTTTCTCATTTAACAAGCAGTTGTGGATATATTGATATGGTGAGATTTGAGCTTATTTTCTCTGTCTTAACATAAAGTTTATAATTATCCACATTTTTATAACTGGCCAAAAGGTTATAAATAAACAAGTTTTAAATTAAATTAATAAGTGAAATTAATATAAATGAACTCTAAGTACTTAACTGTCATGATTAACAACAAAATTTGTGTCATGTATGTAAGGAAGGGAAAATAATTTTCCCTCTACCCTTCCAGGTTCTTGTCTGAGTCTCTCCCCTATAATAAAATACAGATTAACAGAACAAACAAACACAATATTAATAGCATGGATACCTCCTGTAAACATGGCAGAGACACAGGAAATCTGAGTAACTCCCAGAAAAGACCCAAGTCATCTTAAATATCACCTCTAGCTAAAAACAAAGGAATGATGTTGGGAAAGGGGTGGGAGGAAGACCAGATATGGAGGTTTACTAGGAAAAGCACAATCACAAGTAATAAAAGTAATGGTTGTTATACCATTGTTAAGTTATTGCCTTTATATTAATAAAAGTTCCTAGAGATTTTTACATCTGCCCCTTCCTGATACATTTAGGGAGGCACCCTTGCAAAATGGAAATTTTCTTCATAAATGTAAATGTCTCTTACAAAAGGGTAACTTCAATTCAGTTTTCAGAGTTTCTCTTGTGTCTGCAATTTCTTAAAAATAATCAGCTTGAGGTATTCCTTATACAAAAGAGATATAATCTGGGGTGGAACCTTCTGTTCGCGTTCATCTTCAAAATTTTCTTTTTATAAAAATGTATTGTCCGATGATTATTCATTCAATTTAATGATCTATTATTAGTAAAAAGAAAAAAAGAAGAGTAGAGAATTTCTTAATGCTTGAGATATTGACTCATTTTTAAAAAATTTCATGTGTGCATAATTAAACTGAAACAATTCTTGAAAGAATGGTAACCTAATGCATTTGGCATAAATGTTTTTCATTTGTAAATGCCATAATATGAAGGCAACAGAAAAGAGCCCATACATTTGAAGACCCCAGACGTAGTATTTCCACTGGTAGATCCGCTGCATCTGTCTCATCTGATTAGTGACTTAGGTCACAGACTGGGAATCTCTCTTTCAGCCTTTTCCTCATTATGATCAAAGCTTGGTTTTTGAGCAATTTCCCTTCTTGAACAATTCTGTTCTTGACCAAGTTGTTCCTGGAAAAAATGTCCTGGTTGTGATGTGTCAGCAGGACAGAAAGCATCTCTCAGGCCACAAAGAAGAGAATGTGAGTCAGTTTACCACTAAACCTCCTGTTTTTAACATCTCAGGAAATTGTGCTGTGAATATTTTTGTGGGTTTTTTATTTTATTTTTTGCTTTTGTTGCTGGTGAAATGGATTATTGGCACAATTTAAAAACAAAAAGAGACCATCAAGTGTGCTAATGTTGCTAAAGGTGTGAAAGAAACAAACGGTCAGAGGCAATTGAAGAGGTAGAAAAACTGTTGCTGATTTGGATAAACAAAAAGCTGTTAACCAGTGACAGCATTTTACAGGCAGTGATATGTGAAAAAGCGAAGATGCTGCATACTGACTTCCTGTCAGACACCCCTGAAATGAGTGCTGAAAGTGATTCATTTAAGGTTAGGAGGGAGTGGTTTGATAAATTTAAGAAAATAAGTGTTTGTTTATAGATTAAACAGTACATTGGACATGTACTGTACATATAAAAGGTTAAAACAGGGAATCATTTGAGGATCTGGAATGAATTACTTCAATTTGCAATTATTTCTAGTGGGGAAAAATCATTTGGTTTTCAAATAAATCACTTCTCAAACAGTCTTCTGGAACGAATTAAGTTTGAGAAGCAAGGTTCTACTGTATATGCCAGTATTGGGGAAGAAGAAACTTTTCTTTATCTTTTAATGTTGTTTCAAATGGCCCAATAATTAATTAAATTGATAAGAGATAGATTAATGAAATAAAATAACCAAATATATATATTAGGGAACCCTCATATCTGGGAACCTATGAGTTTGTCCAAAGTCCTTTTCACCATACACAGGGTGTTTATTTTTTAACTATCTGATGCCTTATCTCAATGGTTCAACTTTCTGGCACTGGGCAAGCAATTTATCTATGCACAATGACCCCTCCCCCCTCACTGTACTTGGTTGTATATGGCTATTTTCTTTATACACTATATGACACCTTTCTGGCCAAGTCTTTCCTATCATCCTGTCATGCACTATATCCTGGTAGACATCACCTTACTACTAGAAAGTGAATTGTACCCATTTCATTAGTATGATAAAGAGAGACAGAATGGTCTAGAAAGTTGCTGCTTCTAATTGCTTGTGTGAGTTTACAAATTGGTTTTGGTTTTAGTCCTCAAGGAAGAATAATAATGTTGAAGAAATTTTGTTCTGAAATTTTATCAAATGTGTGTCTTAAGCCACATTCTTTGTACAGCTTTATCTTTATCATACACTGACAGGCCTCCCTAAGAAAGCAACTAAAATAACTGATTCCTTTGCTTTATTAGAAAGAGAAAATTCAGCAACTCCAGAGGGAAGACACACAGTTACTCTGAGAGAGTTGAAGGAATCAAGAGGCACATAATCTTAGTTTATATTTCCATCTGGCTTCATTAAACTTAAACCAGATACTAAATTCCACTTCTATCAAGCAATTGTTTGATGAGTCTAGTATTTTTGGATGAGAGTTCTCTGACTTGCATCAATGAGGCTCTCAAAGCTACTTTCCAAGCCTTCAAACTTATAGTATTTACCACATTCTTACTGTAACCTTGAAATGAACTTTCTATAAATTTATTTTTCAAGCATTAAATATGTCATAGAAAAAGTAGTGCCTTTTGTCTCTATACCTCCTTCCTGTTACTTATAGGCTTACCTATTGTGGTATCTGTGAGTACCTCCTTCCTCCTCTTCAAAATGAAGAAATATACATTTTTCCCCTAAAAAACCCTTCCTTCCTTCCTTCCTTCCTTCCTTCCTTCCTTCCTTCCTTCCTCTCTTTTTCCCTTTTGTTTCTTAATCCTTTTTTTTTAACTCAATAAACACTGAATGGCTCAATTTTTCAGACATTTTAATTAGGTACATATACTCTAACCCACTAAAAAATGCATTATTTGATAAATGCATCAAAATAGTTTTTTAACCCAAACTGTTCCTATTGCTTTTAATCATCTTCCTTTTTCTACAATGAAAATGCCTGCTATTTTTCAAAGCTAAATCTATTAGCTCCTGCTCCTTGAAAATAGTTATAACTCTTCTCTGAAAAGTTAGGCACTTTTGTCTTAGTAGACACCTGTCTATACCTTGTTTAAAAGAGCAATTATGTAATAACTTTTGTAAGATTTTCATTGTTTAGACTAGTTCACTATTGATTGAGACTGTTTTCAAAGTGGCAGTTGTAGCTATCAACCTAAAATTAAAATAGTGTTCTTTGAATTACTCTTTTTAAAACTGGTAAATATTCACATCTTTTTAATTAAAAAGAAAAGATTCCCAAATACTCAATATTTCAACAGGAGAAGTGCATAAAACAAAGACTGTCTCAAAATATTTGTGAAATTAAGAGCAAGTGTAATAAGACTTTAGAGCTGAGAATATTGGTATTATAGAGCTGAAACTAACAAAATCCCCAGGGGTAGGTGATATATGTGAATTTTTGTCTCCTTACGCAGTAATGGCAGAGGAATAAGAGAAATGGAAAGTATAGTTATATTATTGATTCATTTCCATATGCATTCAAGACAATCTGCTATTAGTGACATGTTTCTGAAAGCTACCTTAGAGAAACTATAGTGGGTGGTCTAGAACAGATCTATATTTGATAATCTGAAACTGATGAAGGTGGGGATATTCTGATAGTTTAGGCCTTGAGGTTAGTGATGACATTAGAGAAAAATAGCTAAGAATAAAATGAACCACTTGGAACATAAATTGTTCAAATTTTAGTGCAAAGAGGCAAAGCATATTAGAAACAGGGTATTTTTTTTAAAAAGATGGATAGAAGTCTTGTGAATAAAAAAATGTAAATTTTGATTTAATACTTAAGAGAAGTTTCCTGAAAATGAACAAATGATTTTCATAAGAAGCATATCATAATAATGGTAGCTGTACTATTATATATATTCCAAGTCCCGGTGCACAAAAATTTGTGCACTCAGGGGGGTCCCTCAGCCGGGCCTACACCCTCTTGCAGTCCGGGAACCCTCAGAGGATGTCTACCTGCCAGCTTAGGCTGGCTCCCTGGGGGATGGGCCTAAGCTGGTAGTCAGACATCCCTCTGTCAGCCCGGGAGCCCTCGGGGGATGGCCAACTGTGGCTTAGACCTGCAGGGAGCGGGTCTAAGCCACGGTCAGACATCCTTAGCACTGCCAAGGAGGCAGGAGAGGCTCCCGCCACCACCGCTCACAGCCATCAGCCAGGCTTGTGGCTGAGTGGAGCTCCCCCTGTGGAAGCACATTGACCACCAGTTGGCAACTCCTTCATTGGGTGTCTTCCCTCTGGTGGTCAATGTGCGTCATAGCGACCAGTCCTTCCCAGTTGTTCCGCTGTTAGGGTCAATTTGCATATTGCCCTTTTTTTAAAAATATAGGCCTGGTGCACGAATTCATGTACAGGTGGGATCGCTTGGGGTGGCCTGCTGGGATCAGGCCAAAACCTATAGTCTAACGCCACCTGCAGCTCCTACCTGCTGCTCCCACTCATCCTGGCCCCATTGCACCTGCCGCAGGCTCACACCCAATTAGTCCAGATAGGGAAAGGCTCGTGCCACTGCAGCAGCGCTGCATCTGGCTCCCTCCCGAGGGGAGTGGCCTGTGAGATCAGGCCAAAACTGGCTCTCCGACATCCCCCAAGGAGTCCTGGATTGTGTGCAGGATCAGGGCTGAGGAGGGGCCATGGGAGGGCTCCAGGGCGTGTCTGGCCCATCTTGCTCAGTCTTGATTGGCTGGACCCCAGCAGCAAGCTAACCTACCGGTCAGAGTGTCTGCACCTGGTGGCCAGTGCACATCATAGCCCTGGTGGTCAGTGCACATCATAGCGAGCGTTGAACGTCCTTAGCATATCATTAGCATATTATGCTTTGATTGGTTGAACGGATGACTGGTCACCAGACAACAGGACACTTAGCATATTAGGCTTTTATTATATAGGATATATATATATATATATATATATATATATATATATATCATATTTTTCTAACATTCACAGTAACACTATAAAATACATGTATTTTTATTTCATAAAAAATCATTTCATTAAGATTACATATCTCATGATCAAAAAACTAATTATCAGCTAAAAATAAATTCAAATTACAAGTCTAAATTTCATATTTTTCAATGTACCTATAAATTGTAACAACCCTCCTCAATACCTCCCCACAAAAAAACTCAGCTACAATATATTGAGCAGCTTCTGGATGTCAGATTCTGTTAGCTCCATGACTTAAAAAACAACTCTAAACCCACTTTTCCTTTTTTATATAAATGAGAAAACTATATATCAGAGAGCTTAAATAACTGTAGCACATTTTGAAAGTTAACAAGAAACACAGTTAGCTTTCTAACCCAGTTTTGTTTGAAAAGCATTTACTCTTGTTTCAAAAGCATGTACTTCCCTCAATACCATATTTTGCATATCACAGAAAAATTATTTAGGTTTTCAAAGGGTAAAAAATTTGTATCCATAAAGAAAAATGATCTGAGATAACACACATCACACACACACACACACACACACACACACACTCATTTACATGTGTATTTCAGGAATTTATATCAGGTTAGCTAATTTCAATATCTTTTTTCTGTGCTGTGTTTTGGTAGTTTATATAACTTTGGTATTATCATTGAAGAATCAAAATGCTTTTATTGATTTTTCATTTGTCTTTTCTCAGAATATTATTAACATAGTGTTTATTCATTCATGTAGTAATCATTTAAATGTTTAGTGATATAGTTACAGTTTCCATATTTTTTAAAATATATTTTATTGATTTTTTACAGAGAGGAAGGGAGAAGGATAGAGAGTTAGAAACATCGATGAGAGAGAAACATCGATCAGCTGCCTCCTGCACACTCCTTCTTTATATCTGGTATGCTCACTTAAAGTTGCTATTTTCCTGACAATCTAAAAGGGAATTCGGAAAAAGAACACACGCTCTATCCACTGAGCCAAACCAGTTAGGGCTACAGTTTCCATATTTTAAAAAATATTCTTTCATAAGTCTTAGTATATGTTAAAAGATTAATGGAAAAGTGGACAACATAAATTATATAAAAACCATAAATGGTTAAATGAAAGCACTAGGTAATTCTTTATATCTGGTATGCTCACTTAAAGTTGCTATTTTCCTGATAATCTAAAAGGGAATTCGGAAAAAGAACACAATCCTCTTTCTTTTCAAGATTTTGACTTAGAAGTTTACATGTCAAATTCTGCTCACATCTCATTGGTCTGGATTTAGCCACATGGTTTTATTAAGCTTCAAGGGAACCTAGGGTATCTAATCTCTAGTTGAGCCATATTCCTTGCTAGAAATGGGAGGCTGGATGTCAGCACGTTTTAATTACCCAAAGGGAAAAAGGCAGAATAGATTTTGGGGAAAATTAGCAGACTGCTAAAAATTGTACTTTCTTTAGCTGTATCACTGTTACCGTAGACCAGTGGTCGGCAAACTGCGGCTCACGAGCCACATGCGGCTCTTTGGCCCCTTGAGTGTGGCCACGAAGTTTCAATCGCAGTGTATGTGCACGCCTGCACGTGGTATTTTGTGGAAGAGCCACACTCAAGGGGCCGCAGTTTGCAGACAACTGCTGTAGACCATTAGGGAGCCAGGGAGGGGGGTCGTCCCCATTAGCATAGATGGCACAAGGAGAGAATCTTACACTGAGCAGCAAAAAGGTAGCAAGGAAATTGAATAGTAAAAAGCACCCCCTCTTTGTATCCCCATAAGAACCCCTGGCTTGAGCAAGAAGGGAGACGATCTTTGAGGCAGGAGTCTACCATTCTCCTAGGTTATGTTACCTTAATAAACATCTTTCCTTTTGCAACAGAACCGGTCTCATGAGTTTGGTTTTCATTGCAGCAGGCAGCCAAACCTGAGTTTTGGTTACATTACCTTCCACATATTGTTCTATGTAAGATTTCTTTCCTTCCACATCATCAATCAACACTTTCTCATCAGCTTTTCCTTTAGTAATATCTCTCCTTTAGTTTATTAATTTATAATTTTTAAAATTATACTTTTCTGTCATTATATTGAATTATTGTTATAGAGAAGAAAGAAACATACTCCCAGTGTTTAAGCTTAAATTGGTAATTCTATCATTTTAAGAGCAACTGTAAAACCCATTTTATGAAAAGAAATATTTACTATGTACTATTCAACTAAAGTGGTTCTTCTATAAGAAACAGTAAATGGAAAAAGCATAGTATTAATGATGATACCTTCATTAGTTCATTATAATAAAATGAAATATTATACGTACTTGTTGGTTATGTGCCTTGATGTATATTGACTATCTTAGCACTTGAAAGAGTTGGGGAGGGTTGGGGCAGTCAGAAAATTCAAGAAGGTGATTTTGACCAAATGATGTAGGATTGTTGCAATTATCCCATGTCTAAAAATGATCCCTCCTACACTTGAATCTGGAACCCTGGAATTAAAAAAAAAAGGAAAAAATTGAATATTTTAGCACTTGAAATTTTGTTCACTAAAGGTACTGTTAGATACTGGTTATAAATGGCAATCTTTTTTTCCCTCTGCTAAAATGAGCCATGAGTGAGTTTTGTCTGTAAGATTTTTCTAGAGAGCTGTATTTCTACCTTCTCATCGCAATCAGAAGTATTAATTACAGTACTTAACATTAATGTAGTTCATTGTGCTAATAAAGTGTTTTGTGTAGATTAATTAATTATTTTATTCATTTATTTTTATTTATTGAATTTATTGGGGTGACATTGGTTAATGCATGTAGACTTCAGGTGTACAGTTCTAAAACACATCATTTGTATATTGTGTGTGCACCACCCCAGGTCAAGTCTCCTTTCATCACCATTTATCCCCACTTTACCCTCTTCTACCTCCCTCCATCCTCCTTTCCCTCTAGTAATCACCATGCTGCTGTCTGTGTCTATGAGTTAAAAACAAAGGCTCAATTCATTATCTTTACCAAATAAGTTACAAGATAGTTTAGAGCTAGTATTGCTTTATTTTATTCACGAGAAAAAGAAACTGGCACAGAGATGATAAATACATTATAAAGGTCAGCATAAGGAACTATAGCAAGGTTTTCCCACAGGGAATGTTGCCTCAAAGAAAGACATGGTAAATTCTTGGAAGGAATAGAATCTTACAGCTCATCCATCCAACCACCCATTAAAGTCTCACTGACTCTGACACCACGTGTGCAACTGCTTGTTTTATATAGGTCCCAGCTATTACAATTTTCATTTAAATTATTGTACTTTTCAGCTCTATAATATCCAAATTTTTCTTATTATAGTTTTTATTTATTTTCCTTTTTCTTGCTGCAAAAAGCTTTATTGTTTCATTTGGTCCACTGCATGGGAGAGGGCTTCAGGGTGGTTAAAAGAATGGCTAGTAGTTTAGGGGAGAGGCTCAGGCAAAAGCCAGACACCAGGGGAATGCAGCGGAGCCCCCCCAAGGCCTCTGGGCTCCAAAGGCTCCTAGTCTTGCTTGAGGGTGAGCCTTTCGAAGAGATACTCGCAGCCCAGCCTGGGGCGGGCCAGCCTG
Source organism: Myotis lucifugus (assembly GCF_000147115.1). Lineage (NCBI taxonomy): Eukaryota > Metazoa > Chordata > Mammalia > Chiroptera > Vespertilionidae > Myotis > Myotis lucifugus. Next base: position 4,532,138 of record NW_005871128.1, read on the forward strand.
CGGGGTGAGCCAGGTGTCGCCCATCTTCTTGATGAGTTTCACCTGCTCACCCAGGAAGCGGTTCTCCGGGAAGTCAGAGCTGAGGGTCTGAGCTGAGCGGGTGGAACCCAGGGCCTGCAGCTCCAAAAGGGCCTGGCTCAGTTCCTCTCCAGGGCCGGGGCGGCTGCCATGGTGTTCTGAGTTTTGCCCACTCATCTCGGGAAGCTTCAGCACATCCTGGAGGCGAATGCGGCCACCGCGCTGGTTTTGCAACTTTAAGAGACGCTCAGCGCCCTCGGCTTCTTCTCTGCCGACTCCCAGAAGAGGCCCAGGCCCTCCAGAGCCACTCCATCGCGGTTGGAATAGAAGCCTCCAGAGAGGTAGGTGTGGGGCCGCAGAGGCAGATTGGCCAGGCGGTTGATGGCAGCCTCCACCTCGGTGGGGTAATTCTGATGAATTTTGGAGCCATGGTTGTGCGGCAATAAGGAGTTAAGGTAGAAAAAAAAACAATAACGGTGTGTTGGCTGGTCTCGGAGGTGGTTCTGAAGGTGGTTCTGACTGGGTAAGATGCAAGAGAGTGGCCGGAGGCTGGAAGAAGAGGCGTCCTTGGGTCTGTTCCGTCCAAACACAGTTGAAGCAAGAGACAGATCTGGGACCGCCGAGGGCACTGCTATAGTTTGTATTTCTTGGTGGCTATTTTTTATTTGTCTCATTATTAACATATTGCTAAATTCTCTGAACATATTTATAATAGTTGCTTTGATGCTTTTGTGAGCTAAAATCAACGTGAGAGCACATTCAGTGTCAGTTCCTATTGAAAGGTTTTTATTTTCCTGAATTGTAGTCACACTTTCCTATTTCTTTGTAAGTTTAATAATTTTTGCTGTAAAATTACACATGTAAGTAGATACAGCAGTGTCTCTGAATTTTGTGCTGTTCTTTCAAGTTATTATTTTTATTGACTTGCCAGGACTTAACTGTAGAACTACCTCCTTTATAGTGTACAATCATTCATATTCATATATAGGCATATATATGTGTGTGTATGTACATATATATGTTTATATATCTGTATGTATATATTTTTATGTATCCACTGAGGAGTCTTCTCTGTGTAGTTAAGTTTACTGGTCAGCCAACAATTTGGATTAGGTTAGGAGGCTGGGATCAGACATATAAAGCCTGTAAGACTTCCACCCTCTGCCACCTGAGCTGTGTGTGCATCGCATAATGCATTGTGTAATTCAGCATCAAAGATGCTGCAAGTTCCAAGTTCTCAGTTGGCTTTGCCTTTTTCCTGGCATGTTCAGATTTCCTCTGCATATGTGGTTAGCAGTCAGCCAGAATTTGGGGAAAGTTTATGTCAGCCCTTCTATGTCTTTCTCAATTCCAGGACCTCTCTGTTAAATTTCTCCCTCGTCTTCCATTTGCCTAAACTGAAATGAAAACCTGGTGACTGCCTATCATTCTGGTTTTCCTATTTTTTGTGTATGTGCTTCCCCCCAACCTGCCCCCACCCTTGCTTGTTTTGACCTTACCATTTTTAGCCAGGGGAGCTGTAAATTAGTTCATCCAGAACCAAGTCAACCACCTAATGTTGTAAAGCTGCTGGTTTCCTCAGACAGCCTCCAACCCACTCTGATTACCACCTGAGTGGTAAAACTGGGGCTTCAAATTCTGAGTCAAAGCATAATGGAAGGCAAGAAGCCAGAAGTAAAGCATTCTTGTATAATATTGGATCAGTTTTACAGAAATACAGCCCTCTCAGTTTTTTGTTTGTTTTGTTTTTACTGCCATTGTGTGCTGTTTCATGCTCTGCAATGTTGCCCAGTTTTATGCTTTTGTAATCAATAAATTCTGTTTAACATTTTTTGGAGGGATGAGATTAATCTGAATGAACTCAAAGAAGGAACTAGATTATTTAAAATGCAGAATATGAAGATAAGAAAAAAATTATTCAACAGAAAAATTCTCTAGCTTTGTGAATAAACATGTGCCTTGTATCACTTACCACCTGGAGAGGTGGCTATCTAGGCACCACTAGTCATCAAATGAAAGACAGTGAGTGAATGTTGCCTGAAATCTCTCCTCTATTCAGCAGAGCAACAGAGTTTATCATGAACAGTATATTTAAGGGGGCCCATCCTAACAAGAGTTGTGCATCAGGTACCTGAGGAATATTCTTTTTAAAAATGACTTGAAAGTAAGAGAGAAAGAGATTTGTTTATTCCACTTAGTTTTATGCATTCATTAGTTGCTTCTTGTATGTACCCTGATTGGGGATCAAACCTGCAAACTTAGTGTATTGGGATGATGCTCTAACCAACTGAGCAACCAGCCAGAGTGAATATTTTTATTTTTATTTTTTTTAATATATTTTATTGATTTTTCACAGAGAGGAAGGGAGAGAGATAGATAGTCAGAAACATCGATGGGAGAGAAACATCGATCAGCTGCCTCCTGCACATCTCCCACTGGGGATGTGCCCGCAACCAAGGTACATGCCCTTGACCGGAATCGAACCTGGGACCCTTCAGTCCGCAGGCCGACGCTCTATCCACCGAGCCAAACCGGTTTTGGCAGAGTGAATATTTTTAAATAGACTTTCTTGGACTTCACACAGATACTTTGAAGAAGTAGGTCTAGAGTAGGAGTCAGGCATATGTGCTTTAAAGCTTTTGCTTTTGTTGTTGTTAATCCTCACCCAAGGATATTTTTCCACTAATTTTTAGAGAGAATGGAAGGTAGGGGAGAGACAGAGAAAAAAGCATGGATGTGAGAGAGACACATTGATTGGTTGCCTCCTGCACATACCCCGACCAAGAATGGGGATCGAACTTGCAACTGAGATACATGCCCTTGACCAGAATCGAACCCATAACCCTTCAGTCCATGGTCTGACACTTTATCCACATAGCCACAGTGGTTAGGGCTTTGTTTTTCATATATATACTAGAGGCCCAGTGCATGGATTTGTGGGTTCCCTTGGCCTGGCCTGTGGGGATCAGGCAGAAACCGACAGTCTGACATCCCCCAAGAGGTCCTGGAGTGCAAGAGGGCACTCTGCAAAGTTGCTTTCACAGGGTAGCTCCTGCATTGAGTGTCTGCCCCCTGGTGGTCAGTGTGTGTCATAACTGCCATCCAGTCAGCCGGTCATCTGGTTGCTTAGCCTTTTAGATATATAGATATGAGAGATAGCAACATCAATGATGAAAGAGATTTATTGATCAGTTGCCTCCTGCATGCCCTCTACTGGGGGTCAAGCAGGCGACCCGCGCATGTGCCCTGATGGGGAATGGAACCTTGATCTCCTGGTTCATAGGTCGAAGCTCAAATACTAAGCCACACCAGCCAGGCTGGGCATATATGCTTTAAAAACCTTCCCAGGTGCTTTTGATGTGTATCACAATTTAAGAACAACTGATTTAAGGATATTAACACACTTGCTGACTGAAAACTACTTATGTCTCCCTTTTAAAAAATATAATAATATGTTGTTTTTTTCATGATAATTGTTACATATGTTTTCAAATAACATTACCTTTCAAATTATTTATTATACATATTTATGTATAGTAATTGACAATGCATTTAAAATGCCTATCACTCTTATAAATTTCCTTTCATTTCTTATCTTAGTAAATCCTCACACATAGATAATTACCTTGAAATAAGAAATCATTCTGCTCTGACACAAACACATCATTGCGCTTCATCTCCAAAAAACAACAACTATAGTTTCAATTACATCTCTTAAATCTTTCCTTCTGCCATCTGTCAAATTTCACTATCATGGGCTTTACCAATCCAATTATCTATCTAGTCTGAAAAGAATAAGAGCTGTAATCTCTGAGATCAAACCTGGACTTTGCCATGTTTCTCAAAAGCTATTCAATTCGTACTTCAAGAAAGTTTGTTTCTTTGTATTGAGTGGAAAGATATTCTCCTTTTTTATTTTCTTTAAACTCTGGCATTTTCACAAGGAGATAAAAATATCTTTTGGTATTAGAAGCAACACAATAGAACACATTTTGGACCATGAATTGAAAGATATGCATTCTAGTTCTGGCTTTGTCACCAACTCTGCAGCCATAGACAATACTGTTTTTTTTTAATAGGCCTTGTCTTCATATGAAATGAGGAAGTAACTAAATGCTCTCTCCAAACCTATTAGTTCTAAGAATTTATACATTTCATCATGCCAGGGCCAGTCTCTTTCTCCATTTCTACTTCCATCAGCAGAATTTGTCCTCATTCATTCTGCTGTAACACTGGGTCAAACTGATCAAGAATTATTCTTCTGCATATAATAGGGTACAATAATTGGGTTAAGTAATTATTTGCAAGACCTTTTTGATAGAATGTACGCTTCCAGGGCCTGAATGTGAAGAAAAATACTTTGCTAATAGGAAAAAAAATTCCAGTTTTTAAAGGAAGGACAAAGGTATTAGGGTGGGATGAAAAGGAATGTAAAGTCAGTAATATTGCAGAAGATAACTTTGTTCAGTAATTTGATTTTCACAATTTCTAAACCTTCAGAAAATTTACTGAGAGTCAATTTACTTAAAGCATATATTTTTTGAAGTTTGCTTTTTACTTTATTATTTTTAAGTATGTTTGTAATGATTTTTAGAGATAGAGGAAGGGAGAGGGATAGAATGATAGAAACATTGATCAGCTGCCTCCTGCACACCCCTTCCCTGACCCGGAATTTAACCAGTGACCTCTTGATTCATGGGTCGATTTTCAACCACTGAGCCACACCGGCCACCTGAAAGCATATTTTAATGGATATTAACAAAGAGACTAACTTTTCAAGCAGAATAATATTAGTAAAATCAAGAAAATCTCATTTACATGCAGAAACAAAGAGAAATTGAGGGAATAAAATTAAGAAAATTATATGAATCTATAAAAAATGTGAACAGAATTTTCTTGAACAAGGAAATTGGGGTTTGGGCCCAGTTTAACTAGATCTAAAAGAATTACTGATATATGGGTTACACAAAGTAACAATTTTATGACTCTTTTCTTTGAAATTTCATACCATGGTGCCCTCAGAATTCAACTTAGGAGAGAGACCAACCGTGAAAAGGGTAGAAAAATCCATCAGTTTTTAAATCTTGAGTCCTGAGATTGCAACCAGAAATTTGTGCAGATGATTATTTATTATACCCTCCAACCTCTCTGATATGTGAACTTGTCAGAACTTATTAGTATATACTCCTCTAACATTCCTCCTTTTCTGTCATCTTTATATAACCAATCAATGCAGAAACTTCAGGCAAACTCCAAGAAAATCACTGAGGTTATATAAGAAGGGGATAGAGTGGTGACTGCACATTGTTTTCTGGGAGAGTAATATCTTTATAAGCAAAGAAAGACTGAGTAAAAGATAAATAAATCAATAAACATGCTTATCTTCTTATGATGGACTTTAAACATATGGAACATTAGAATAGTATCATTACCCAACTCATGGCCAATCTCATTTTATCTATGCTCCATTTCTCTTCCCCCACCCAAGAATATTTTGCAGGAAATTTGAGATATCACATCATTTTATCTGAAAGTATTTCAGAATATTATCTAAATAGATTTGCAAACTATTATCCCACTAAAAATTTTAAATACTTTCTCAATATCACTTGTGTACATATTTCCTCCATTGTCTCATTTTTTAAAAAAATTTGTCAAGCAAGTATTTACAAAGATCTATAAAGTGAGATGGTTGAATAAGTTAATATGCCTCAACTTGTTTTAAATTATAATTTTATCTATAAATTATAAAATCTACAATATATAATTGCTTTCTCCTCTTTAATTCCATTGGCTAAGATCTTCAACTAAATGCCAAAAATAGGACCAAGAATTGCAAATGGAGTCTCCACTTTTTCTAAAATTTAGTAGGAAAGTCCCTGTTACTTCTCTACTAAGTAACCTGCTAGCAACTGCACTGGATTATACATGTTTTACTTTATTAAGGTGGTATCCATAAATTCCTATTTTGAGCATGATTTGACATAAATGGGTGTTGAATTTTGTCAAATACCTTCTCTAGTATTTATGAAGATTATCACATGATTTGGTTCCCCTAAGTCCTATAAAATTCAAAGCACCAAGAAGATTATCATGGAACCTGAAAATACAAATTTATCTGCCAAAATTAACTTACTTTCCTAAAGCTCACTGAGATGATAGAAAAGAAGAATAATCAAGTGGGACAATTAAAATCTAGAAGTTAAAATAGATTTGAAAATAGAATTTAAAAAAGATTTCCTACTAATAGGACTAGATAGATCAGTGGAACTGAATGGGAAAGTACAAAAACTGAGTCAATTTTGGAATTTACCATATAATAAGGTTAGCATTTTATCAGTTGACAAAAATGAATTTTAAAAAATTGGTGTTGGAGCAACTGATCAGATGTTTTTAAAATAGTATGATTATTGGGTTGTTTATGTTTAATAATCTTTGTAATACTGATTTATTAATGATATTTTGCACATGTCAATATATTGTAAACTAGTTAGTTGAAAATAATGTGGCCTTTTAAAAATAATTCAGGGAACAATTGGGGGAAAACTGTAACAACATAAGGAACTGGGAGCAGCCCTAGCTGGTTTGGCTCGTTGGATGGAGCGCTGGCCTGTGGACTGAAGGGTCCCAGGTTCAATTCCGGTCAAGGGCACATGCCTGGGTTGTGGGCTCAATCCCCAGTGGGGAGTGCAGGAGGCAGCCAATCGATGATTCTCTCTCATCATTGATGTTTCTCTCTCTCTCTCCCTCTCCTTTCCTCTCTGAAATCAATAAAAATATATTTTAAAAAAAGAAAAGAAAGAAGTTGCTTAAAAAAAAAAGAACTGGGAACAAGGAATCCTTTCATATTTTTATCCTTTTGTTCATATTTTAAAAGCATAAGAATATGAAGTGAGGCAAGTTAAAAAGTTTGGTATAATATTCAGGTTAACATGAAACTCTATTTGTATAGTATTTATACTCCATAAGAATGGCAAAGTGACTAGGCTCGGGTCCTCAGAAGATTAATAATATAATGAGAAAAGTAATTGGTTAAGAATCACTTAGAGGAAGAAATGAGGTAGAGGTAGAATTGAGGTGAAGTTTGGGAAAAAATGGTACAGTAACCATAAATTAGAAACGCAGTTGGGACCTAAGCAAACCAAACAACTCTGAAATGAGCATAAAAACTTTAACACTCGTTGTATCATAGACAACTTTGCCTGCATTGTAATTATGCTCTGGGTCTGAGTGTTAGCATGTATTTGTAATTGTTGACAATTATGTGTGCTAACTTTGGAATAATCACTGTTAAAAAAAAAGCCTATTTTATGCAACAGAAAATTTCAGTTAAAGTGAATATATAAGTAAACCTCTTCATTCAATACACAAACACAAAATGGAATAGTAGTATACCCTCACTAACATATCATTGTGCAAAGCAGTATATATGCAATCTTCGACTTGGCAAAAGTTATACAGTTCATCACGGGAAGTGGAGACTCCATTAGCAATGCAATTGCTAAGAGAGGAAGATTACCCACTCAACCCCGTGGCTTAAGTGTTTTCTTTCATTTCATAAATTTTGCTGCTTAAAGTCTGCTAGACTGCTGAGCAAAGAAATTATCAAGAGATGCCCCTGTGGTGGAAAAGAAAAGACGTAGCAGAAATGAGTGCATTTATTTAACTTCATTTTGTTTTAAAAGGATAAATTCAGTCCATTTTATTATAAGACTTCTACTACATACCAATAGAAATCTCTTTTATCTGACTCTGTCCTCAAAGAAATAAACAAAATCAAAATTAAGTGTTTTAGACAAATAGGGTATTTTGGATTTTAAGAAGCACAGTAAAGTCTCTGTAAATTCTTTAATTAAAATGATGAGATGTAACTTAAGTGAGACGTGTTCTAGTTTAAAACTCATCACATGCTTATGTAATATTCAGTAGAATCATGAATACATTAGTACATTCATTCTTTTAATTAAAATCAACAGGACTCAATGTTAACTCTTAAATCTGTGCTAGGTTTATACTTGTGTACCACTCCAGCTCACTAGTTTTCAGCATAAAAATTGCTCCATGATTCTTCAATTCCTACACTGCATTGATTTTGTATATGTGTGTTTGAATGTACTTTAATATACATGTACATTTTAATCTCTTGTAAGTAACAAGTCTATACATCTCTGCTATACATGGAATTCAATAACTACAATCTTGTAAATATGGGATTGCATTATTGAAAGGTTCAATAATAACTAGAAAAGTCTGTTGTGAATGAAAATTGCAAATTGAATTTTGTTTTATCAGTGTTTGTATTGCTGTTGTTCATTTAAAAAGAGAGTGACCAAACTTTTTCTAATAAAGGGCCAGATAGTAAATATTTTGGCTTTATGGGCCATACATATTGCTACTGCTCAACTTTGTTGTTATAGCATGAGAGCAGCCATAGAAAATACCTACACAAATAGGTATAGCCATTATCCAATGAAACTTTATTTATGGATACTGAAATTTTAATTTCATGTGGCAGAAAATATTCTTCTTTTGATTACTTTTCAATCTTTAAAAATGTAAAAACCATTCTTGGCTTGTGGGTAAAGCAAAAACAGTCAATGATATGGATTTGGCTTCCAGAAAATATGTTGCCTAACCCCAGTTAATACTAATTTTCCTATATGTCACATAGGGAGAAGTCGCTGCAAATGTGTAGCTAATTTATAAGATGAGTATAAATAAATAGTAGTAAATATTTACCTGTAATATATATCCTTACCAACATATATTCATTCACTCATTCAAGATATATTTATTATTTTCCATATGCAAAGCAGGTACTGGATATAACAAATAATACTAAGAGTATGCCACAGTTACTAAGAAGCTTAAAGTCTATTAGACGCTTTGAGTGATCTACTCCACACAAATAGATGCAGTGCAAGGTTACTTAGGATAACTACGGAAATTGACAGATACATATACCATAGGAGTTCCCAACAGGAGATGATGCCGACATCATAATATTTTCATGATGTGTTAAGATTCAATGCATGGCAGTATATTTACAAGCAGATGGTAAAGAGGTAAAAAGAATAAATAAATTCTAGATGAAAAAGGCAAATTCATCAGCCAAAATCTTATAGTGGAATTAAGGCAAAGGTGATGTTAGTCCCCTTGAATGTGGTTGCTCATGTCCACCAGAGGTAGGCACCTGTGTCAAGAACCAAGAGTCCACACAATGGAGAAATAAGAGAATATTGCAGAGAGCACTGGGGCTTTTGATTCTTTTGCTAATGTCTATAAATTCATACCTGAGATAGGTAACATTTTATTTTTGAGAATAGATATAGTTGAACTGGGCAATTTACAGAGGGGGAATTCTCTAGTTCCAAAAGAAATACTGTTCTCTTTAAGGTAAAATCAATCCAATAATAATTTGGTATCTACTATGTGCCTGTCACTGGGTTAACTTCTAGGATTATGAAAATTAATCATACACAGTTTCTATTTTTTAATGTTGTGCAATCTAATGAAGGGTTGTGAACTGCATACCAACAATTATACCACAGCACAAGGAGTAGTAGAATATAGTGTCTATAAAAGGATAAAAGAACATTGCAGATATTAATTCTAATGGGGGTGTGGAAAGGTGAAGAAAGGCTTCACAGAGGATGTACTATTTTTCTGAAATTAATTAATGACACTAGGAATTTTCAAATGTAGGAGGCAGAATAGGGTGCCAAAGGACAATATGTAAACTCACAGCGATCTAAAGAAACAAATTATGTTTTCCCAGGTATAGAGGCAGAAAGAAAAAGAATCACAAAGGATGTTGATAGGAGATGAAATTAGAACATCCCCAACCTAATAATTAGGCAATATTCATTTTTCAAGTCTTATTCTGAAAGTAAAGGTTTTAAAAGGCAAAATTTGTCATTTTATTATCTGATAAAGCTATCCCAGGCAAATCAAGCATATTAATTGTGCCACTTTGATCTGGAGGTGGCATCAGAGAAGTAAAGAAAGACATTGCTCTAGGTCACATTTAAGATGATCAATATTTTCTATTTACTTATGTAAGAAGAGAGGTGGGAGATCATGTAAGTTCAGGACAGAAGATATTATCAGAAGAATTGTGACCTCAAACAGAATAATAGACCAATTCTGGCTTCATTGATAGCAACTATGTTGCTTGCAGATTTCAGAGAAATCATTCTCCCTAATGATCCTGATGTTTGCCACCCATTAAAAACAAAAGAGTATTGCCTGGACGGCGTGGCTTAGTTGGTTGAGTGTTGTCCCTGAACCGCGTCCAGCATAGCCAGTGGTGAAGCTGAGTGGGGGGAGGTGAAGGATTAAAGAAAACAGACAAGAGAATATAGCTGGGGCCAGGTGGATCACTGTGCCTGGATAAGGAAACAGTGACACAGTCTATAAGCCAAGTCTTTATTTTATAGTCAGAGCAAAACAAGGGAGTGGTCAAGATGTTTACAGTGTTCTTGCAAGTTTCAAATCTACTTAATTACACGCACCTGAGAACTCTATCAAGCTTTGTTTTGGCAGCATTTGCTGCATCTCCTGCAGCCCACATCCCTCAGCCACCTGGGACCACAGGGTTGGACCATAAGATCAAGCTTAAAACCATAGCCTTTGGCTATAATTGTGCTGGGAGGGCTTTGCCCTCCAAGCTGGGACTTGTATGTGGCTTTGCCACAAGAGGACTGTGCCTTCTAATTAGTCCGAGGCTTGAACCTGTCCAAACGCTGTAGCCGCTTTCCACATGTCCCACCTGTGGGAAGGCAATGGATTGATGTTTCTCTCTCTCCCTCTCCCTTTCTTTCTCTCTAAAATCAATAAAAATAATAGAAGAGTATAGGAATGATTATTTTTAACTCAAACTATGTTTAATCATAGACAAACTACAGAAAACTATGATGTTTGTCAACTGGTATTTTATATCATTTTAATTAATCTTGCTGTTGTCTTAAGAATAAAACTGGAAAGAATGAAGCTCAGAATTTAATATAAATAGTATGAAAGGGGAAAAAGTGGAGTCCTCATGAATAAGCCCAGTTTTTTCTTTTCTTTAAATTTATTGAGGTGATAATGGTTAATAAAATTATATAGGTTTCAGGTGTACAGTTCCATAATACCTCATCCATATATTGTATTTTGTGTTCACTACCCCAAATCAAGTCTCCATTCATAATCATTTATCCACCCTTTTCCAACGCTTTTACCTCCCTACCCTCCTTTCACTCTGGTGATCACCATAATGTTGTCTGTGTCTATCAGTTTTTTCTTCTTAATCTCTTCATCTTTTCAACCCAGTCCCCCAACCCTGCTCCCCTGTGACAGCTGTCTGTGCTCTGCATCTATGAATCTGTTTCTATTTTATTTATTTGTTTACTAGAGGCCTGGTGCATGAAATTCATTCATGGGTGGGGTCCCTAGGCCTGGCTGGCGATCAGGGCTGATAGAGGCCTTCCGGCTGCCGGCCGGGGTCTCCCTTCCCCAGCTGCCAGCTGCTGGCAGGGGCCTCCCTTCGTTCCGCGCCACCCCCTTGTGGTCAGTGCACATCATAGCGAGTGATAGAACTCCTGGTCTCCCGGTCGAACTCCCACAGGGACACTTTGCATATTAGCCTTTTATATATACTAGTATAGATTTTGTTCATTAGATTTTACGTGTAAGTGAAATCATATGGTACTTGTTTTTCTCTGCCTGGCTTATTAAACTTGGAAGTAGCCCAAGTGCCCATCAGTAGATGAGTGGGTAAAAAAGCTGTGGTACATATACACAATGGAATATTATCTGGCCATAATAAAAGAAGGATATCTTACCTTTTATGACAGCATAGATGGACCTAGAGAATATTATGCTAAGTGAAATAAACCCAGTTTTTTTCCTAGTGGAGGGTAAGAACTTGGTTTTTCAGAGCAAAGAAAGCCTCTGTTGGAAGTGATTTTCAATAAAGGAAGATGTTAGGTTTTGAAGGAATTCAGAGCCGGCCCGGCAATATGTAGCAGTTTGGCATGATGTGAATTATTTTGAGCTGAAGGCAATCAAAACTCTGCAGGCTCAAGAGAAACATTTACCTTTCCCTCAAAAAATTTTAAAATTTAAATTGGGGCCTTGCCCATAAAAATAATTATACCAGAAATAACATTTTATGATCTATCCATAGGGCAAGGCACGCTTGTAATTATGGAACATCTACTCTTCTTATCACCCTATGAATCTCCCGCCTCTTCTCTGATGCCCAGGGTGCATTATATCATTCTTTGGCTCAGAATGTTACATATACCTCATTTTACCTGTGTGCTAGGTCTATATCTGAACCTCTCACATATGCTGGGTCTCTGATTCTCTTATGTATGTGGGGTTGCCATATATGCATATGTAATTAAACTTGGTTATTTAGTTAATCTGTCTCATATAGATTTAAAAATTAGACCAGCCAAAGAATCTGGAGGAGTAAAGAATAATTTATTCCTCCCCCACAGTTCTCCAAGGAGTTTTATCATTTAAGATAAGTCAATAGTTTTTTCTGATTTTTGAGGATTCATGTACTTTATTTATTTTAGGAGAAAAGTTCTGTTCAATTAATTATATTAAATATACATTTTTCTATGAGAATTTACCTTGTTTAACTAATCTCTTTTTTTCCTAATAGATAATTTTAGTATAAGGTTTTCAACTTGAAAGTGAAAATGTTGATAAAACAAGCTCCAAGCCTCAAGCTATGCAATCTGCTCAATGTCATTAAACAAATAAGAAAATGAAATTCAACTCTAACCCAAATTCTGCTTACCCAAAACCAGTATATTACATTATCATTGAGTATCACTCAATGATATATTAAATGCAATATGAGCTATAAGAAACCAAGGGATTGCTATGTGGAGGGGAAGATAGCCTTGTACACTTCTAGTGGACATGCAGACTGGTACAACCAGTATGGAAAACAGTGTGGAGTTTTCTCAAAAAATTAAAAATGGACCCAGTGATCCCACCTTTAGTAATATATCCTAAGAAGCCTGAAACACCAAAATGAAAAATATATGCACCCCTATGTTCAAAGCAGCATTATTTATAATAACTAAGATCTGAAAACAGCCCAAGTGCCCATCAGTGGATGAGTGGATAAAAAAAGCCGTGGTACATTTACACAATGGAATACTATGCAGCAGTAAAAAATAAGGATCTCTTATCCTTTGAGGCAGTATGAAGGGACCTAGAGAGTATTATGCCAAGTGAAATAGCCAGTCAGAGAAAGACAAATATCACATGATCTCACTTATATGTGGAATATAATGAACAAAATAAAGTGATAAACAAAATAGATCCAGAAACCTGGAAGCATGCAACAGACTGATGATTCTCATAGGGAAAGGAGGGGTCAGGAAGGAAATAACCAAATAACTTATGCATATATGCAAAACCCATGGACATAGACAATAGTGTGGTAAAGGCCTGGGGAGGGGTAGGGAGTGAGGAGAGGTGGGTAAATGGAGGATAAAAGGGGGACACCTGTAATACTTTCAATAATAAAGATACATTTTTTAAATAAAAAGAAACCAATGGCAGATAGGCATGGTGATGAGACATCACTGTCCCCTCTCTGAACTTGACTCCTTGAAAGCCCCTTTGCTACCCAGCAAGAGCTGTTCTTCACCTTGTCAAGTTCACTTTTGCCCTAGGCTTTGTAGTTGCTATTTTCTCTGTTTGGATAACTCCTTCCTCAGATAATGGCATGGGTTGGCCCTCTCCTCTGGACACTCTGGTCTCTGTTTGCCTCTGTTTCCTTGACAGAGACTTGTTACGTATATAGCTTATCACCACTCTTAATTTTATCCTGATTTATATTTTCCATATCATGTATCACTTTAATTATATTACATATTATATATTTTATTTATTATCTGCCCAAATTACATTTGAGTAAACTCTATGAAGGCAGAGATTTTTGTCTGTTCGCTATTTTATACTCAGGGCCTAGACTCGCATTGATGGCGAACCTTTTGAGCTCAGCGTGTCAGCATTTTGAAAAAACCTAACTTAATCCTGGTGCCGTGTCACATATAGAAATTTTTTGATATTTGCAACCATAGTAAAACAAAGATGTATATTTTTGATATTTATTTTATATATTTAAATGCCATTTAACAAAGAAAAATCAACCAAAAAAAATGAGTTCGTGTGTCACCTCTGACACGCCTGTCATAGGTTCGCCATCACTGGCCTAGAGCAATTCTGAGCTCATAGTAGGTACTCATCAAATACTTGCAAAATAAATGAATACATAATTCAATTGTCTGAGAAATACATTTGAAAAAAAATGCCTAATTGTAAAACAGAGAGACATACTTACCATGATATCATAATTGGACCTGTAAATAAAACCCTGTGGACTCCTCGTAAGGAAGCAATTCTTTCCAGTTTGGGAATTATGAGGCTTCTCTAATGAGCTGAAATTTGAGCTGTCTTGGAAAGGTGGTATTTAAGAATAAGAGAGCATAATGAAACAGAGGCAGACAGACATGAATTCCCGGGGTAGAGTTTATGAAATATTCTTATGAAAAATGAGACTAGAAGTATAGGTTTGCCTTGAGTTTCATGGAAAACTGACTGGACAGCAGCAAGCAGCAGAGAGCCAGGTAGTTTTATCGAGGAGATGAATGCCTCTCTCACCACTGGCTCTACCAGGCAACAATGGGCAATCTGTTCATCTCAGAGACAAATGAACAGACTTAGGATCTTAATGACTCTATTTCATTTATTCACTGGATGGGTGAAAATAGTAGTTTCTGGTCTTATATGAAATATGTTTATTTTCTTAAATTATTTATTTGAGAAACAGGAGGAATGGGGAGGAAGAGAGAGAGAGAGAGAGAGAGAGAGAGAGAGAGAGAGAGAGAGAGATTTGTTGTTCTACCTATCCATACATTCATTGGTTGACTCCTCTATGTGCCCTGACTATAGACCGAATGCACAGCCTTGGCCTATGGGGAAAACACTCTAACCAACTGAGCTATGAAATATGTTTAATTAATTTGAAGCTAACTGATTCTATTTAGTTGGTGTGTAGTGGTATACTTTCAATTGAAGTATATCACATATTGGTGAGATATAAACTGATTGAACATAGACTTTGGCAAGTTCAAGACTATTCTACAATGAAGACCATAAAAATAGTTCTCTCAGCCAGGAAATATGAATTCCAGTATGATACCTATCAATAATGTAACATATGATGTAAACTCTGTGACTTGATTTCCTTTATATTTAAAATTAATTTATTAATACCCAATACTTCTAATCCTAACAAAGATAATGAGGTATCTTTTTTTGGTATTTTTGGATCAATTCCAATGTGGAAGGGTTCCCTCCATACAACACCAAACAATTCTCTGATACCAGCAGGGTGCCCTAGAATTCTGATCAGCTCAGATGCTATCTACCTGGAAATATTGTCAGATTGCACAGGTTGAGGGCTTAGTCCTACAAACCTTCCCTCCTCCTCTTCAGAAGCCAGTCACAGTCCCTGTACTTCTGACTGACTTGTTATAAATGAGAGGTTCTCATGAGAATCACTAGAGCAGCTCATAGAACTCAGGAACCTGTTTACTCTCTAGGTTACCGGTTTATTATAAAACTAGAGGCCCGGTGCACAAAAATTTGTGCACTCGGAGGGGTCCCTCAGCCCGGTCTGTGCCCTCTCTCAGTCTGGGACTCCTCGGGGGATGTCTACCTGCTGGCTTAGGCCTGCTCCCCGGGGGATTGGGCCTAAGCTGGCTGTCAGACATCCCTCTGGCAGCCCGGGAACCCTCAGGGGATGTCCACTTGCCAGCGGGGAGCAGGCCTAAGCTGCAGTCGGGCATCCTTAGTACTGCTGAGGAGGAGGGAGAGGCTCCCGCCACCACCACTGTGCTGGCAGCCATCAGCCTGGCTTGTGACTGAGCAGAGCTACCCCTGTGGGAGCTCACTGACCACCAGGGTGCAGCTCCTTCATTGAGCGTCTGGCCCCTGGTGGTCAGTGTGTGTCATAGTGACTAGAGCAGCTCATAGAACTCAGGAACCTGTTTACTCCCTAGGTTACCAGTTTATTATAAAAAGATATAATTCTAGGAACATTCAGATGAAAGAGATGCATAGAGCAAGGGGAGAAGAAAGAGCCAGGAGCTTTCATGCTCTCTCTAGGCGTACCATTCTTCCAATCACCACATGTTCACCAACCCATAAGTTTTTTAAACCCACTCCTTTTGGGTTTTTGTGGAGGATTCATTACATAGCCAGATTGATTAAGTCATTGGCCATTGGCCATTGATTTAACTTCCTCTCTCCACTCTGCAGTTGGGACTGACATTACTAATCCTCTGCAGCTGTTCTCAACCTGTGGGTTGCCAACAATGAAAATACATCCTGCATATCAGATATTTACATTACATAACAGTAGCAAAATTAGTTATGAAGTAGCAATAAAAATAATTGTATGGTTGGGGGTCACCACGACATGAGGAACTGTATTAAAGGGTCGTGGCATTAGGAAGGTTGAGAACCACTGCTGGTTGGTTCCTCTGGTGACCAGCCCCCATTGTTAGCTGCTATCCAAAAGACATCTCATCAACATAACAAAAGTCACCTTTATTACTCTGATCACTTGAGAGATTCCAAGGAGATTCAGGAGCTCTGTGTCAGAAACTGGGATAAAGACCAAATATGTATTTCTCATTATAAATAATAATATCACAAGGTATCTCATATAAAGTATTATTTAACTATAAATATCAGTAAACAACACAGACAATAAAGCATAGATGCTAGGGCAAGTGCTTTTTTATGTTTTCTAAGAAATACATTTTATTATTCTGTTTTTAAATAATCAACATTCATATATTTTTAAAATATACTGTAGACATTATAGCTATAAGGATAAATAAAATCCTTATTCTCAAAGAACTCACCACTAAGTACAAAAAACTCATCAAATAGTAATTTTAAAAATAAAACTAATTTTTCTCAAAAATGTATTCATTGATATATTGAATAAATATATAAACTAAACAACATATCTTAAAGGAGAAAATTAATCAAAGTTCATCTTTAGCATGGTCTATATTCTTAATAAATAGAAATTAAGAAATGCTACGCAAAGGATATATATAAATACTCAAGCCTATGTATTTTTAAAAAAGCATGTTAAAAGACTGATGACAAGATGGTAAAATTGAAACTAATTTTTATTAACTGAGACATTTACTTTATTTAAATTATTTCTGTAACTTCTGACTCTAATGCAAAAATGTGTAATAGTTAGATGGCCAAACACACAAAACTATTCATGGTTTATAAGATTCTTAGTATTTCTTTACTGATTGTGGCCCCTAAGTTCCAAAGATAGATCCATCTTATTGTTTTTATCACTAATAGAACATCCACACAGAACAGGGGCTCAAACTTGAATGGATACTTGCAGCACTCTAGTGGCCATTCTTCATAAGTGCAAAGACACTTTGTAGTAGAATAAACCACAGTGAATGACATAGATGTTCTTGAAAAGATAGTCTATACTCATAAACCAGCACTGAAATTAAATCTGCTATTCTTACAGTGCACATAACCCAATTTACACTACTGTATTTATCCTCTTAATATTTTTTCTTTTCTCAATGTTGCACATTTTTAGAGGGGGGCGGATATGAAGTTGCAAAGTAATTAAGGAGGTGAGGAAATACAGGATGGGGCAAAAGCAGGTTTACAGTTGTGATACTAGAAACACAGAGTTTACTTTCATATTATTATTAATTATTGTGTTATTTTCCATACAAACAACTGTAAACCTACATTTGCCCCACCCTGTATAAAGACTGATGAGTTCATTTAAGGCAAAGACAGACCACAGAGGAGCTAGTTTAAAAAGATCTTTTTGAGGTCATTATTAATTAGAGTTATAAATGAAGGTAGAATAATAACTTCATATCTCTAGTCTAGACTGTAATTGATTTTGTGCCTATAACAAATAATTTTGTTTGGCTGAGGTAGAGTCCTCAGACTTATAAGAAAAAAAGTAAATTGATGGGAACATAATATATGGAACATCTTGAACTGTTTACCAAAGTTTTTGGATTTTTTTTGTTTGTTTTGGGGTTTTTTTTTTGTAGTTTTATAACTTCATTCAACAATCAGCAGTTAGTTCTCATCCATATTAACTGTAGATTTTTGAAAATGTTGACAAGTACATAAGTAACCTAGAGCTTGTTTGGTGAATCTTCATCCTCATTATGTTTTCTGGACAACAGCACCCAAATATAGTATGGGACATTCCTTATTCCTTTGGCCCTGATAGCTTTGTTGCGCTTGGTGTCAATGGGTACATCTGGAGTTTCCATCTCATGATCTTGGCAAATTTCCAGATCTCTTTGAGTGTCCAAGGGGCACGCTTCTTGAAACCCACTTCAATGTTGATTGTGTATTTTCTGGTCAGTAACTCACTGATGGCAGAATGGACTTTGTTCTTACCATCCTTCTTTACTGGGGGCCATTATGCCAGGCCCAAATTCGAAAACACACAAGATATTGTGGGAGAGGGAAAGCCATCAAAGTTTTTATTTGACACAGTACGTGATCAATACAAGAAAGAGGAGGGATGTGGGTGGGGGGCATGTTGGCGAAGTAGTATAAATTGTATAAGAAATCAATTAGAGCTAACATTAAACATTAAAATAAACAGAAAGTATTCAGGCTTAAGAGACATATGAATGAGGCATTGGCTGGGTAGTTCAGTTGGTTAGAGCATTCTCCCTATATGTCAAGGTTGTAGGTTCCATCTTTGTCAGGACACATATAAGAAGCAACTAATGAATGCATAAACAAGTGAAACAACAAATCAGTGTTTCTCTCTCTCTCTCTCTCCCCTCCCTCCCTCCCTTCCCCTTCCTCTCTCTCTAAAATCAATAAATACATTTTTAAAAAGAGACATGTGAATGAGAGTCCAGCTACAAAATAAACTGCTAATTAAAATTGGCATATATTTATCAAACCATATATTTATCTATTAGAAAGATCATTTTGGTAAACTTGTATTTTTTTTCATTTTATCTGACTTTAAAATTCCTGAAATATACTAATTCTATAAAAACATGTTTTAATAATTCATTAACTGAGAGTTAAAATATCACCCTTGCTTTTTTTATTTATTGATTTTTTTACAGAGAGGACGAGAGAGGGATAGAGAGTTAGAAACATTGATGAGAGAGAAACATCGATCAGCTGCCTCCTGCACAATCCCTACTGGGGATGTGCCTGCAACCAAGGTACATGCCCTTGACCGGAATCAAACCTGGGACCTTTCAGTCCACAGGCCAATGCTTTATCCACTGAGCCAAACCGGTTAGGGCTCACCTTTGCTTTTTGATAAAAATTTAGTAGTAAAATATAAGCTGGCAATTGGGTAAAGGAAATAATGTTTAGATAAGCTTATCTGTTCTTCAGCAGAAATACATGCATAAAGTTGCCTATCCCTCCTAAGTGATATACACATCTTTTAAAACTTCAATTGGCTGAAAAAGAGCTTTATATATGTAAGGAAGAATAAAAGTTTAAGTTTAAAAGGAATATTTTTAAATTTAAGAATTTCCTTTATATTAGTGTGTACATGTAGGCACAAGCATAAGTCAGATATTTAAAATATAATCCTAATGCCAAAGCATTTAAACAATTGAATCAAAGGGTCTTTGTCTGACATATGCAAACACAGTTCAGATGTGCAAGAGTATATCTGCAAAAATATCTATTGCAAACTTATAGCAATAAAGAAAAACGTCCCATTATATAATAATCCTATATAATAAACAGGTGATATGCAAATTGACCCTCACACCCTCACAAGATGGCTGCCTATGACCAGGCCGGCAGGGGGGATTAGTGAGGGAGAACAAAACAACTGAACAGCAGGCTGTGTGGGGCAGCCAGGCTGGTGAGGGGGGCTGTGAGGGGCAACCAGGCCAGTGGGGGAGACCAGGCCGGCAGAGGGGGACATTTGGGGGCAACTAGGCCAGCAGTGGGGGGCAATAAGTGGTGACCAGGCAGGCAGACAGGATAGCGATTAGGAGCCAGCAGTCTAGGATTATGAGAGGGATGTCTGGCAGTCAGACATCCCCCAAGGATTCTGGATTGGAGAGGGTGCAGGCTGTGCTGAGGGGACCTCCCTCCAACCCCTTTGCACAAATTTCATGCAACGGGCCTCCAGTGGCTAAATAAATTGTGATATATTCTTAAAAATGGAAGTCTCTTTATCCAGTAAAAATTGTTTTATCAACAGACTTAATAAAATGTAGTAAATATGTTCATAATATGTATTTGATGACAAAGACCGGTTATAACAGAGTATGTGTGTGCTATAATTATTTCAGTTAATCCTGTAATGTGCCACACCTTAATAGGAATAGTTAATAAATATTCTTCAGATATAAATTGTTTTACCTACTTTACTATGCTGGAAGTATGTTTGGGATTTGAAGTGGATTAGGTCAAATTTGAATATATTGGAATATTTGGGTGGTTAAAATGCCATATTTTAATTTATTTAAAAAGAAAACTATATCTATAATTAAGACAAGATGATTAGGAACTTGAAGCCATAAAAGATCCTTATTTACATGTACTTAAAGATAGTATCAGGTAGAAATCTATGGCACCTCATGTTTCAATAACTGACAAACTCATAGAGTCTATAACTGTATTTTCATGGATAAAGCAGGTACAGTTTTACAATTGGTATATTTTTTGAAGACATTAAACATATTGTTTTCCCCAGAGGGTTTAAAAGGTAATGATGAAAAGTATAGATATAAATATATATAGCTGAAGTCAGACAGCTAGCACTAACTCTTGTTTTTATATAGCAAATCATTATTTGAATATTTCCCTTAGATCTCAGTTACCTGCTGTTGATGAATAATATTATTGTTAATATTTAGAATTTTATACCAGAATTTCATTTTAATGATTAATTAGAAAATATTATAAATCCATAGTTAGGTAATTAGCCTGCCTATAAATATTTTTAACCAAATAAGGACCTTGAGAAGTTACAGGATTATGCATTAACTCTAATAGTTGCTGTTTGCTGTTACATAAATATTATACTAGTGGCCCGGTGCATGAATTCATGCACATTGAAAGGTAATTAATTAGAAGAAATATTTTAATATTGCTATTTGCCCTTTCTCTATAAAAGAAGTGTCAACCAAATTCACGATCGACAATGACAGATTGAAACACACGGGTGCAGTTGGTGCCAGCAAGAGCTCTCTCTATATATATTGATAAGCTTGCTTAATTAGACCTGCTTTCTGATTTAGCTAAACTTTTTCCAGCCTAGTGAAGCACCCCAACTTCTCTTTCAGGTAATTGTCAGCAACACAGCAGTAAATATCAACACGAAGCAGATTATTATTGTAGATCACCAAGGGAGAACAAAGGGTAAAATATTCAACTGCAGCAGTGTTTGACTATATTCTGCGCAGTGAGAAAACTGAAGTCATTTTCAAGGTCCACCATTTCTTACTTCTTTTCAGTCGGGTCAAGTTTATAAACTTTCTAAATCTTCATTTTCCGGCTAATGAACAGAAAATAGGATTCCACCAAGTCTCCTATCTACCTATTCCAGGACTTCTGTGAGGATCAAATGAGTTAAGACACAGGAAAATGCTTCACAGACATTTGGTTACAGTATAAAATTTTTGCACCTGGCTATAAAGCAAGTCGTGTTCCTGGGCTGAAGAAACTGCAAGGAGGCTAATTGTTGCTAGGGAGAGGAAGCCGGGCATTGCTATGCGACATTATGACCCAGTGCCCACAGTGACCATATCCGGGCTGGAATGGGCTGTGAGCCACCTTTTGCACCATGGGTCTCTGCAGTGTTGGCTGTGATTTGGTGGGCTGTTGCTCTAGGGTGGTGGCAGGGCCTGTGTCCCACTTGGAGGGAGCTGAGTGTTGCTTTGTGGGTGCCAGGTCCACTGTACCTTTTCTCTGTGCACATCACAGCAGCTCCTGCATTGAGCATCTTCCCCCTGGTGGTCAGTGCACGTCATAGCAACTGGTTGGATGGTTGGACACTTAGCATATTAGCCTTTTATATATAGATTAGGGAAAAAGATTAATCTTCTAAGTGAATAAATATTTAACCTAGAATTTCACCTTTCTCCACTTAAATTTATATTTTCAGACTTCCAGTAATTCTTTTATAATGACATTCTAGTGTATTTGTTTTATTTTGTTTCTTAAGACATGAAAAATGATTTCTATAGAGAAATACTAACATGCCTAACTTTCTTCCAATGGAAACATCACACTTAAATTAAATAGAAAGACTACAAATATACAGCAATATCTATTACAATCATAAAGACAGATGTTTTATCATCATATAATCTTCAATTATCTCTTAGCTATACTTATGTTCTAAATAGGTAATGTTGAGTGTTGAGTGCCTTTTACTCATTTTATGTAAGTTTAATAGTGTTATAATGGCATCACCTTATTTTGATTCTTAGCATTTTAGTTGGGATGATGTTAGTGTTCTACCAAATAAAAACTTATTTTGTTTATACAACAGGTTCTTCAGGAAAAATGAAAACTGCTGATGCAGCCTGTTAGCTCTCTTTTCTTTCTTGGTACTTTCATTGTGAGTTCACATGTATCTACCTATCTGAACCAAATTAAACTATAATTCTCAACAAATCTCAAAAATCCCACCTAGCAAGAAAGATGGAAAGGATCTTGGAGCTTCCCACAATATTAACTAAAATGAGCACCTAGCTGTTCTGATCAATTCCAATCTTTTCTTAGTCCTATTCATCCAAATGTGCAATTAATTCTTTTTTGTGATTATCTGAAACATATTTGCCTTTGCCTCTATACTTAAACATGATGAGAGCAAAGACCACATCTGGTTTTTTCACCATTTTACCCTCAGCACCTGAGGTAGGGCTTGACTAAAGAAGATACAGAGACCAGAGTTGTAACAGAAAAATGAAAGCTGCAGGATTAATGGGATGGTTCTTTAGGTGCTGTTTCAGTGGACAAATCAACTCTAACTAATCTGTGTTTTTATGTCCTTTGATTCAAGATTAAAATGCCCAGAAAAGAAATACAAATTGTTCTTGTCTGGTCTCTTTTTCACTTCTTGGCAAAAAGAATACAGGGCATCTTGTTTGACAACTACTGAGGCTATGTGGACTGAAAGAGTAGAAATTCTCCATCGAAAATCCAGGTGCCATGATAGCGATGGATACAATGAAAGCTAAATTGAGAGATTTTCAGTACAGGGAATAAACAGTTCTACACTTCTGACAAGTTCTTGAAAATAGCAACATGAGAAGATTTGCAAGGAAGTTACTAAATTCCCTTTAATGTCAGCCTCTCCTTAGAATAACCGACAGCAAATTAATTGCTCTTCTATTAAAATTTGTGCTAGGACATATCAAGATACATATCTGTAAAGTATTTTTTAAACATTAAATATGAAAGGTTTTTCCCTTAGATTGCTACTCCATGAATGCAGGGACAATGTCTGCTTGTACATTTTTGCATTCCTAGCACATGCCAGAGCCTAATACAAAATAGGCGCTAAAAAATTACTCAAAAATAAACCAAAGAAGGATTAGAAGGGGCTTCTAACTATGTATAGACTTTTCTAATCTCTTTCTCTTATGAGAACTAAAAGCAAGTTGTTTAAGGCTGAAATTATTTAAAGAAGTATTTATACACAAATGTGGACTCCAAGAAAGCTAATCCTTATGCTTCAAATGAAAATATCTCTATCACCTTTGAAATGGTTCAATTTAGGACTCTTACAAAACATTTTAGGAACATTGAAAATGACATACGTTGATCTTGTGCTAGTTTATCCATGTTCTAAAGCATAAAAAGGAAACTTCATGGACGGGTTTAAGGGCTTGAATTCCTACAAAATAAATTCTAAAAGTATGAGGATTAGATCTTGACACTAATTCATTCAGTACAGTATTATTTTTTCTGAAATAACCCTCCCAGGAAACTTGTCATGAGAATCTAGCAGGTGGACATATAGCTTCATCTATTAAATCTCTCCCCTTGACATCTCCATTAAGTGGTATTTTTCATTCTGTTTAAAAGTGTAATTCCTTCTCAGTTGTCCTATTGACAGCTGAGATATTCATACTGACTCTTGCTCACACTTTTTCTCTTGCTAACTATAGAATACAGTCTTCTTGAAAGCAAATAAGCTTTCTTGCCCCAATTCCTTGATGCACTGGTTAGGACTCTACAGACCCTTCCTCAGCAAGAAATTGTTTGATGGTATTGCATCCTTCATCAGATAGAAACCTGTTCAAACTGAGTGTTGCTAATCGTATAGCAGCTGGGTCATAAAAAGAGTACTGTTCTGAATTACAATTTGGCTTGATATTTATTGGATGTGCACCCTTTGGGGAAAAAGAAATGTCATTTTTTCCCCTAAATGTTGGAATTTTCGTCTGTGAAATGAATATAGGAATATAAATAACAAATCTGCTATATGAAATGAAATGACATATGAGAATGGCTAGCACGCTGACTCATGACAGTATTTGAAAATAATTATTTTCTTCCTTTATTTCTAAATAGAAGATGGTAACACTTTTTTTTTGACCTGGTAGATGTATTAATAACTGAAAAGTTTCCTTCTACTATGAGGTGAATATATATTTTCTAATAAAAACTCTGATCAGTTAACCATTCTTCAACAGAAGCTTAGTAATAAATCTAATGGAAATTTTACTACTATTTCCAATCAAATGTTGGGATGAGTTAATATGTCTTTTTTTAAAAATCATACACCTGTAAATGGTTATATTTGATCAAAAGGGTTTACTTTCTCCTTATCTGCTTGTCACTATATTTGTTGCTGGAATAGCAAGATTGTGAAGCCAGAACCATAACTGTTTTATGTAACCAACGTATAATCATCAATTAACACATGGCCTAACACCTATTGGATGTTCAATAAACATATATTGAAGGAATGAATAAATAGACAAATGAACAAGAACAGGAATAAGATAAATGATGAAGATTTTTCTGTGTCTATAATGAAACATCTAAACATACTTTTCAAATCATTCTTTAGACAGGCTCTCACTGCCGAACACACACCAACTAGACACTTCAACCTAATCCTTTATGCCAAGACTGGATTGCTAGTAATAATATTTTATTCAATTATACCTACTTCTTAATAAAACATACAATCATGCAAAGTAAATATGCTATTATAACATGTGCTTTATAAATGCTATTGTTCATTTTGCTACACGTATTTTGGACAATGTTAGTATTTTATATGAGATGTGTAACAAAAATATAGAATAAAATGAAAAGAGGGTCTTTTCATGGATATCAATAAACTAATTTTGGGGGGAAAACTTTGAATTTAATTTTAGTGTGATCTTGGGTAAATGAGGTTTTCTGTACCCTCACTACACAGACAAAATGCAAAGGACAGCATGCAAGCACAATGCTACAGAGCCCAAAGAAGGATGTGAGCCCAACACAGTGAGTAAGAGAGTCAGAAGAGAGGTTGTCCAGGAAAAGGTTATAGATCAGGCAAACACTGAATTACATAGAGCAATTTTTCTAGGGAGAAAGCACTCTAGTCAGAGGAAGCAGCATGCACAAAGGTAAAAATGAAACAAAATACAAACACAAGAGGATATAAGATGTAAAAATGCAAGGAGCTCAGTGTAGTTGGAGGGTAGTTGAGTGATGAGCCAGACTCGTGATAGGTCTGATTAGTGAAGCTGAGACATTTACATTGTGGACAAGTTAAAGAAAAGACATTGAGAATTTTGAGCAAAGGATGACATATCAGATCTATATCTTAGAAATATCACTCTGGCAGTGATAGAGAGAATGAATTGGTTTGTGATCGGGGTAACACCTTAATTAGGTACATGCAAAGCACACAGAAGTTTAGAAATGATGAACTAAAGTAGTAGAAGAGAAGATGAGGCAGATGACAAGGATTACAGTGATATTAGGAAGCTATTGTGTGGAAATGAATTGGTTGAGTTAAAGAGGAGAAGGAGTTTCTTTTTTTTAGAGACTAAATGAAATGAAGGAGTATCATAGCATATTTGATAACTTTGTTATTATTTTGAGCTTGAGAGGGTTCATGGCTAATAAAATCAATTTAACCCATTCATTTGGAGCCAGGAAAAGAGCCAGAAAGTCTTCTGAATGTGAGTGTGGCAGGTGTTGTGAAAGAGGCATAAGAAAAAGGCAAAAGATTGGGGAGATGATTGAGGGGAAAGAATAATATAGTGAACTGTCCAAGACACAAAGGACTTTCAAAGTACATTGAGGGTTTGCCTGAGATTGAAGTCTAGACTTACAATGACACTTAGCTACACAATTATGTGATTTTTCTCCCCAAAAGTTACTCAGTCTTCTAGATACTGCATATATTAAAGATAGATTACAGTTAATCCAGGCAGATTTTCAGGTGAGTGCAGCAAAGTAAATGTGTAAGGTAGGCAAGTTTTAAGGAATGAAAGAGTTGTGAAAGTGGTCCAGGCAATGAGTATAGCAGTGAGGAAGGCAAAGTGGATAAACTAAGGGGAATAAATAGGTTCTGGAAGACTAATGACGTCAAAGATCAGAGACAAAGCTAACGATGATGTAGGATAGGTAAAATACAGAAAATGGTGAAAACTATTCTAGTGGACTCTTTCAGACATGGAGACATGTGAAGCCATAAAGAATATTAAAGAAGCAGTACATTATTTGTAAATAAGTTGCTAAAGTGGTTAAATAAGTGTTCAGAAGAAGAAGAAAGGATTATGTAGGCTGAATTGATTTTAGAAGTCTTAATTGAAGAAAGAGAAACCTGATCTAGAAGCAAAGACTTAAAATTGGGCAAAAAAACACAAATTGAGAGAAGATCTCCATCCTCCTCTTTCCCCACAGAATTGCAAGAAAGAGTGGCAACATAGCACATTTGCAGGAGTAGGAGAAGTTTTCCTAAAAGAAAAAAAAATCTTGAAAGACAAATATAAGACAATGAAATGAAGCATCGTTAAAGAAAGAATTCAAGAATGTAAATTCCAGGACAAGGACTTTGGTCTGTTGCTGAGGTAGTGCTAGGTTAAAAACATATATAACAGAGGCTGCTCAAATATTTTTTTGTCTGCCTTTTACTCAAACCCAATTAATTTCTAAAAATATACAACAGAATTATCCATTCAAAACATCAGATTTTCCAGAGTTTCCATGTCAGTTGGATTACTTTTTGTTATTAACAACTAGAGGCCCGGTGCATGAAAATTTATGCACTGGAGGGGGGGTCCCTCAGCCCGGCCTGCCCCCTCTCACAGTCCAGGAGCCCTCAGGGGCGGGAGGCGACCCAGTGATCAGGGGAAGGCAATGCCCCATCACACCTCTGCTGCTGCCACTGCCGGCAGCACAGGCCTCGGCCAGCCCTGATTACCTGAGCCTTGGGCGGCCCTGGGAGGTTGGGGGGCTGAGAGGACTGGGCACCACCTGGGCAGAACTGAAGGGACTGGGCGCCACCATCTTGTGGCTGTAGGTGCTGCCATCTTTGAGGGCAGGGCAGTCAATTAGCATATTCCCTCCTTATTGGCTGTGGGTGTTGCCATCTTTGCAACAGCGTGAGGGTCAATTAGCATATTCCCTCTTTATTAGATAGGATAAGCTCAGCATCAATGTGGCTCAAGGGCCAATTACTTGTCTGTTTAGTAAATAGAGTACAAATCCATGTTTGTTTTGTCCTTTCAATTAGGAAATTTTTCTAAGAACCCATTATCAATCTCATCTAATTATCTGGTAAAATGTGCAACTAAAGTGTTAATATACTATAGCAATATGACATTTTCTGATAGTTGTATCTAATATAACTTTGTTAGTTGTTTTACAGTTAAATATTTCCTATTTTCTTATTATATAGGTTATATTGCTATTTTAAAATATGTTAAGACTACATCTAACTAAAAGTTGTTTATAAAATAATATTTTAATATATTTTATAAATGATGTTTTATGAAGTTTTACTGGGCTTTAGTTTGCTGATAAGTAATTTGCTAACATGCTATAAAGTTCAACTAAGTTAACATAAAGCTTATTTCAAGAATTATAATAGATACATGAGTAGTCAGTATTTTATAGTTGTCACTATAAATTTATTCATGCTAATAGATTGTTTTTTGTGATGACATTAATCAATACCCTAACCATGATATCCAACTTTTAAAAGACATGTTATGCTTATTTCTAATGGGGTAGAACATTTCCCAACACCCTCTTAAGTTCTTCTGGCTGGTCTTGATCAAATTTACATGAGACAGATTAGCCAAAGAAAACAAAATTAAAGTTTAATAACATGTATACCACCTATATACATGGGAACGACTCAGGAAAACTGAGTAACTTGCCAAAGTGGCAGAAGTGATATTTAAGGTTAAATACCCCACCTTCAGCTAAAATCATAAAAAGATGTTGGGGGTGGGAAGTCAGTTATTGGAGGTTACCAGGAAAAGCGGAGTAAACAAAAGTAAGGTTGTTATGCAGATTTAAGTCATTATTTTCTGCATTCAAGTGGAAGGTATCTATAAGAATTAATTATGCTACCAGTTTAAAGTCCTGTGCCCTGTGCTTCAAAAGGCCCAAACTCAAAATGTCAGAGAATGAACCAAGCATGAAGATGGAAGCCTTAGTGGTACCTCGAGTCCATTTTAAACAAGTACAGAGTTCAGGCTTCTATTATGTCAAGGGAAGGAGCCATGGGAAGGGCAATAGGTGATGACAACCTCAGACATCTGGGTGCCAGCAGGGGTCCAGGAAGATAGTGCTAGTTGATGTGAGTTTTGTCTGAAGGTTTCTGCAAATCTTTGATAAATAATACATACTTCCCTTATGTCACCAAGCTTCAAACAGAATTCCTCTAATGATTAGCATGTGTATATGCAATACTCTGGTAGGAGCTATTAGCCTGAAGGCCATGAGAACAAAGCAGGCTTAAACAAAATGGAGTCAGAGAGACCTAGCATTTCATTCTGTTACAATTATACTTTGGAGATTGAGGTGTATTAGATAATGTATTTCAAAACCAGAGCTTGTAACTATATTTAAACCCTCTTAATGTAGGCCCAATTGTCTCAATTTTCCCCTTTTTCTTCTTAGCTCTAGAATCTAAGGTGTATTCACTGGTTTGGGTACTAAAACCATGGAAATCTAAAATGTGATTTGACATATTACCTGTGTCAAAGTAAATTTATCTACATATCTCTAATGTAGCCATTTATAGATCATGTATGACTATAAGGTTTCATGAATATTGTATTCTTCCTTACAAAAGAGTTACCAGGTACGACCATGCACTTATTTCAGTAATGACATTGTCCTCAAATTCCCCTCGTATACTTTGGGGGTGTTATTAGGAGTAGTGTAATGTCCTGTGGTGAATGTTAATGTTAACTTTGTTAAATAACAAATTCTGAGGTGATTTTTTAAGTTTTCAAAAGAAACAATAGGAACCTTAATATTGATGAATTTTGTGAAAAAAGCTAAATATTATAGATCATTAAACTTGGGTTACAAGATCATGCATTTGATATTATTCACCCTTATGTTTTCCTCTTTCTCTGTCTGTATAGATAGCATATATATCTACATATGCCCTAAATTTTGTAAGTAATATATAATTGTATATCCAGCTAGTATCATTTTATAATTTGGGATAAACTAGTCATTCTTTTAGTATTAACTATGTGTAATTCTCATTTATTTGAAAAAAGCAAGTAACCTCAAAATCAAAGATGTTGAAGTTTAGAAAAATATCAAGTACATAACTCACTTTTTACTCCAACTATATAACTATTTATTTCTGCTATGTTATGAAGCCATTGCGGTAGATATTTTCCTCTGACCTATTTGCAAATATATTACTTGGCTTGCCACTTACTGTATCTAAATGCATGGTAAAATTATTTTATAAGTGTACAATCACTTCCAAAACTTGTGATTATGCTAATTCAAGACATTAATTTCTACTTAAATTGTGTAATTTGATACCAAATAGTCCTTGTCTTCTGTTTATTAGGGAGGGAAACTAGTAAGGGATAACAGGCAATTCAAACTGGGATATGGTGCTAAAAAAAAAATAAAATTGAAACATTTTTAAATGAAGGCACACATTTCAATCCGGTTCACTATTTAAATGGCCTCATGAGCTTTGAAAGAGTCATCTCGTATTAGTTAGGAGAGAGAAGGAGTACTATGGGAAGACTCTTGAATATGCAAATTAACCAGTATTAATTAGCTCCAGCAGCCATATATTTTAAGTTTAAGTGTTAGAACTTAGCTAAGGCAATAAGACCAAATCAGGTCTCAGTAATTTGCATTTTTATAGTTCTTCCTAAAGCAATCTAGGATTGACTGTTATAGCCAAGAGAGGGCATCAACTAGAATGTAAAACGTGCTGCACTTTAGGCTATGCTTTTAAGTATGATCCCATGTCGATTCTCAAGATTTCTGCTTAAACGGGTAATAGCTTAATAAGGAATACTCTTTTCTATGTTGTTAAATGATGGTAAATAGAATCTCTGTAATCAAGTGACATTTAAGAGTGACAGGAGTATTTCATTTTCTTTGGAATCTGTTCATTTTCTCTAGCTGTTTCCATTTTTATCCTTGCTGTCCCCTTAAGGCACACACCAAAGTCTCCTTTAAAAGCATTTTAAACTCAGCCCAACATCAAAGCGAACAAGAAGCCAGAACTGAAACTGGCTTAAAATTGCCCTGATATTTGTTTTTTAGCCATGTTGCTCAGAATTTCTTAGTAAGTCCCACTCAATCATCTCTGATGTAACGTTATCCTACACAGATGGAGTGTGAAGCCAATGAAAATAGTATCTCACGTTCCACTGTGGCTAGTTCTAGGATTTAGAGAAAACTTACTTAAAGAGATTCACTTCACAAAGGTAAAAAACAATTCGGCCTCATTCAGTCCTGCTGCACCATTGTAGAGTGGCTCATTTTCTCCTGGAGAATCCTGGTGGTTATACCAGGGCAATAATGAGTAATTATGGATCTCGAAGGGACAGGGTTTAGAGGCTGCATTGCCCTGTTCCTGACAATTTTCAGGAGTGTAAGTCCCTCGTGGAGATTTCAGAGGATGGAGTTTCTTAAACTGTACCTTGAAAGGCTTATTTCATCTCACATTATTTTCACCATACTTTAAAGCAGACTCCTTACCTCCGAGGCCCCTATAAGTGTGGCCTCATTTCCCACACATTCAGTCCAATTTACTGTTGATGGGATAAGGTTAAGCCAACCAGATTTCATAGCAGTGGACTGCCCTGGATAAATATCATTTGCTGAAAAGGTAATAGGGTCAGCAGAATCACAATTCTAAAAGTGGTATGGACGAGGAATTAGCAATGAGCCATAACTTCAATGCATTGCATTATGCACATTGTGGACTATGCTATTCCAGGTAATTTCCTTTCAACAAGCACTTATGAAGCCTTAAGACAAAGACCTTTGCTACTCTTCAAGACACACTGGAGTTTCCAACATTATAGAACTCTTATTTTTCAAGAAGGCTTTTTTTTAATGGCTCAAATTATCTTTCATATGGTTCTTTTCTAATGAACACTGCTATCCTTCATCCGACAGAGAGGTAGGGCAGATTTTGGAAACCTCCTAAGGTGCATCAGAAAACTGACAGAGCATAGAACCAGGAGGTCCATTCAGATGAGCTGCATGGAGCGCTTTGCTTCTGCTTTGGTAATGGGGAGTTGAAGGCATCATTATCTAAATCTCATCCTAGTCAAAATGATCATTTATTGGCAACTGTAAAGCCAGCTGCTATATTCCATTCCCAGTTATTAACTTTACATTCAAATAAGCTAAGATTTTTGGCTTAATCATAAAGGAAACATGCCTAACTCTTCACCATTAATAATGACAGTTGAATTAGTAATCCAACCATGACTTTTAAGAATTTAGTGCAAATATTATATCTCAATATCAGTCTGTTATTGAATTAAGAAAAAGCACTGACCACTATTTAGTAAATGTGACTCTGATCACTAGTCTCAAAATTCAGTAATAGCATTAAGTCCTAAATATACATTCTTTTTTAGAGCAAACATCTGCATTTTATGCCCTAATACCAAAGGTTTCTGTATAGGACCAATTATTTTCTCCAAAGCTAAAAAAGCCTAAGAATTTTAATTTATTAAACTACTTTAAATGAAATGTCCTGTAAATAGGACAATATTCTTTATAAAGCAGATGGGAATTTTAGAAAATAAGTATAATAATAGGAAAGAAAAACAATTTGTCAGAATCCAGTTACTTCATTCATTTAAGAATACAGTGAGCCAATTCCTGTATAGTTTCCTCTAAGACTTGAAAACATAGGTTTTATGTGGTTGTTTTTTAAACTATTTTCATTTTGAGGAGCAAACCTTCTCTGCCACAGAACAACCAGTATACTACTGGCTTATGTCAATAAGATGAGATACTTTTCTTCAAATTTCCTAGCTACTATTATAACCAGATTGGAGGGCAGTTGATCTGCATTATCTCTGCCTTAAATATGATTTTTGTCACGAACGTTTCTGTTAACATAAAACTTCATTAACCCACATGCTAATACCAACACTCTAATTTTAAGCTTTGAGGATGATTCCATTTTTTTTTCCAGCACTTTTCGTCCACACTCTCTGCCCCATCCACCTCATTTCACTGGCTTGTATTAGGATCTGAATACAAGTCCACCAGTCACCAACTATAAGATCAGTTGGAAGCTGGGTATATTGTATTTACATACAGTACAAAGGACAGACAGGTGGTCTGATCTGTGGAGGTCAGCAAGCTCTGTGACTTTTAACACAGTTGAATAGCAAGATTTTTCTAAAATTTTCCCAATATTTTTTTCTCTTTCATGTAGTCTCTTTGAAAACAAACAAACAAACAAACAAAAACCCTTGTTGTTTTCCTACCACTTCCTTCACAGTTATTCATTCGACTACTTTACAGTTCAACACTATATTTAAAATTTGACATCTGAAAAATCTCTCAACCTGAAAATTGTCAACTTTTGCACTCCCTTAGGTAAGGCCTTACTGTTTAGTTGGAAACGTCCTGCCATTTTGGTATGGGTTCCCCCAGAAGTAGACAAAGATTCACATCACAAAGATTCAAGTGCAAGTATGTATATGAGAAGCAAAGGAAAAAATGGTAAAGAATGGGAAACTGGGATAGGGAAAGGCAGACAGACAATAAAGTGTACATTTTTAAGCCAGCTAACTCTATAGTAATGAGAACTCAAAAACATGGGGCGAAGTGTAGAACACATGTCTTAGAATTATTCACCCTAGAGGTAGGAGAATTCGAGTATTGATACAGTCATTATTAATTGATTGGCTAATGAAGGAACAGGACACACACACACACACACACACACACACACACACCAGTTTAAATGGCACATCTTTCATGAGGGTTCCTCTGATGTTCACTCTCTCCTCATCACTGAACTTATGTTTCTCAGCTTATGAAGGACTTTGCTATGTTCCTTTGATATATATCATTCTATGCTGTGATTTTGGAATCAGATAAACTTTAAAGTAAAATAACTTGCATTAGTTCATTTTCTTAGGAATAAATTTATTTTCAGGATGACATAAAATAGGCTCTAGAGCAGTGATGGCGAACCTTTTGAGCTCGGCGTGTCAGCATTTTGAAAAACCCTAACTTAACTCTGGTGCCGTGTCACATATAGAAATGTTTTCATATTTGCAACCATAGTAAAACAAAGACTTATATTTTTGATATTTATTTTATATATTTAAATGCCATTTAACAAAGAAAAATCAACCAAAAAAATGAGTTCGCGTGTCACCTCTGACACGCGTGTCATAGGTTCGTCATCACTGCTCTAGAGCTTGTTATAAACAACCATTTAACCACATTGTTTTAGTTTAAAATAGCCATTATAAGTTTAAGGCATTCTTACCATTTGCAACAGCATGGATGAACTGGAAAGCATTATGCTAAGTGAAATAAGCCAGTCAGAGAAAGATAAATATCACATGATCTCACTCATTTGTGGAATATAATGAACAACATAAACTGATGAACAAAGACAGATCCAGAGACAGAGAAGCATCAATCAGACCGTCAAACCTCAGAGGGAAGGTAGGGGAGGGTGGGAGTAAGGGGGAGAGATCAACCAAAGGACTTGTATGCTTACATATAAACCTAACCAAGGGACACAGACACCAGGGGGCATGAGTGGGGGGAGGGGCAATGGGGGGATAAGGACACATATGTAATACCTTAATCAATAAAGAAAAAAATAAAAATAAATAAAATAGCCATTATACAATAATGATAAATACATTTTCATAGTACCTTGCAAGTTTTTGAGTTTTACTTTTTAACAGTGATTTACTTATTTTCTATTTTTTTTATTTTCTAGTTTTTAATTATATAAATAGTAAAAGTAAATTTATGTGAAAATCAAATACATAGTAATATAAGAAAGTGAAAAATACCCAAATCATCTGAAATCTTAGTAACCAGTAATAACTGCCATACATTTGTTCGATCACCATGATCTTATGTAAATATTTGTATATATAATCATATGCATTTAAATAAATAATTAACATCAATGATATATCACATACACTTTCTTTGATGATATATTTTAAATAGTTTTTTTCACACATTTAAAATATTAAAGAAAGGAATTGTGCTTATACAGAATCTAGACTTATTCTCAGATACTACATTATAAATGACATCCTATTACAATTACATTATCTGTCTTATTCTGGTTCATAAAAACACAACTAGTTTTTCAACACTTTTTTTCTTCAATAAACTTGCTCAACTGTTAATTGCTCAATTATTAATTTTCATAATTTATAGGTTGATTTGTATTTTATATGCAAATAACTAAAACCTCATTAAATAATGATAGCCTTGGGTTTCAATGCTTCCTTCCTCTCCTTGTTTTTCTTTCTTTATTTATTTTTATTTTGTTTAAGGTATTACAAATAGTAGTACATATGTCTCTTTTTTTTTTCCCCACTAACCTCCCTCCGGCCTTCCCTACCCCTCGGCACTTGCCCTTGTCCCCTTACACCCAGTGTCTTGACTTCCCAAGCTAGATAAAGTGGAGATAGTAGACTTTCACATTTTATTGATACAATTCCAAAAGTTTAAAGTATATTCAAGTTATCAGATTTGCCTATTAGTGTGAAAATGACATAATTAGTATGGGAATGATATTTCCTAATATTTCTACTATTAAACTAGTGAATTCCTGAGCTAATTGAATTTTATTATTATACAAGAGACCTGGGGCATGAAATTTGTGCACTGGGGGGGGGGTGGATTCCTTAGCCCAGCCTGCACCCTCTCGCAGTCCAGGACCCCTTGCTTCTTACCACCTGCCTGCCACAGAGGCAAGAGAGGCTCCCACCACTGCTGCTGTGCTCACCAGCCATGAGCTGCCAGCTGTGAGCCCGACTTCTGGCTAAGCAGCGGGGAGTGCTGCTCAACCAGAAACTGGGCTCGCTGATCCTTAGAGCTGGTCCTGTCCCCCGCCCACTGGTGTGGGGGGGTGGACAGGGGCTGGGCCGGCCGGGGGAGGGGCCTGGGAGGTTGAGGTGCCTCGGTCGTGCCCTGTTACACCTGTGTGGAGGCGCCAGGACTGCGCTGCCCCCTCTCCGGCCGCCTCTGTGGAAGGAGGCACGCTGGGACTGCCATGGCTGGCCTGGCAGCACAGGATCACTGCCCCCAACCCCTGCCCACTGGTCGTTCTGGAAGGTCGTTCCACCATCCAGTCTAATTAGCATATTAGCTCTTTATTATATAGGACTAGGGCCCGGTGCACGAAGATTCGTGCATGGGTCAGAGGGTCGGAAAGGGTCCCTCAGCCTGATCTGCACCCTCTCCAATCTGGGAGCCCTAGGGGAGCCCTCTCCAATACGGGAGTTTCTGTCTGTCATTGCAATCACATGAGCGAATTGTCTGAGACCCCAACCCAGTTTGGTTTGTTGCTCACAGAATAATAGAGGCATTTTTATTTC
This sequence comes from Myotis lucifugus, assembly GCF_000147115.1. Classification (NCBI taxonomy): domain Eukaryota; kingdom Metazoa; phylum Chordata; class Mammalia; order Chiroptera; family Vespertilionidae; genus Myotis; species Myotis lucifugus. The sequence continues at coordinate 4,568,290 of NW_005871128.1, forward strand.
TTTGCTTCATTGGTGGAGATTTCCTGGAAGTTTTAGGATATCTTCCCTTTAATTTTTCCTAGACACTCTGATTTTACTTATGTCTCTCATCTTTGCTTTCCCTCCATCTCCCACTGCAACAGTAACTTGCTCCAGGCTCACTTTGCTCTAGTGCAGCCGTGGGCAAACTATGGCCCACAGGCCAGATCCGGCCCGTTTGAAATGAATAAAACTAAAAAAAAAAAAAGACCGTACCCTTTTATGTAATGATGTTTACTTTGAATTTATATTAGTTCACACAAACACTCCATCCATGCTTTTGTTCTGGCCCTCCGGTCCAGTTTAAGAACCCATTGTGGCCCTCGAGTCAAAAAGTTTGCCCACCCCTGCTCTAGTGTCTAGGAGATCCGTCTGCCACCAGAACCACAATTCCCAGCATTCCTGATGCTCCCTGTGCTCTGGGCTTCCGCTTCCGGTCCTGGGGCTGCCATTAGAACTACTATTCCCAGAATTCCTGGTGCTCCCTGCACTGGGAGCAACTGAGGGAGCCACAGCCCCTCAAGCTTCCAGCTCTCCTGCTCTGCTCTCCGCCTGGTGACCGACAGAGCCACGTCCCCCCAAGGGAGCCACGTCCCCCCAAAACTGCTGGCTCTCCTGCTTCTGCTCTCCGCCTGGTGCCTGTGTATGAAAATTAACCCAGCATCTTTGTTGGGTTAATTTGCATATTCACCCTGCTTGGCTGGTGAGCGTAGTGAAGGGACGGTCAATTTACATGTTTCAGGTTCGATTCCCAGTCACAGCACATGCTCAGGTTTTGGACTCGATCCTCAGTAGGGGGTGCATAGGAGGTAGCTGATCAATGTTTAGCTCTCATCAATGTTTCTATCTTTCTATCCCTCTCCCTTTTTCTTTCTCTAAAATCAATTAAATAAATCCTATATAATAAAAGGCTAATATGCACATTGTCCCCTCGACCAGGAGTTCAACCAGGGGGCGGGGCTGGCCAGCCAACCGCCCACAGCCCCTCCCACTGGCCAGCTCCACCCTCAATTAGACCCCCCACCCGATTGGAGGCGGGGCCATTCAGCCAACCTTTTGTGTCCCCTTCCCCCGGCCAGCCCAGCCCAATTGGCCCCGATCAGGGCAAGCCGGCCACACCCAACCCGTGCACAAATTTGTGTACCAGGTCTCCCATAATTAAATAAAAGTGAACTCATGCTATAATTTTCCAGATTTGTTATTATTATTATTAATGTCTAACAATAAGTAAATATTAAGCTTTTATTTTTCATTCATCATTGAATGTCATGAGTTCTACCATTAGTTTAGCAAAATAAATTCTAACTAAAGAATAAACTAAAGCCCTAGCCAGTTTGGCTCAGTGGATAGAGCGTCGGCCTGCAGACTGAAAGGTTCCAGGTTTGATTCCGGTCAAGGTCACATGCCCAGGTTGAGGACTTGATCCCCAGTAGGGGGTGTGCAGGAGGCAGCCAATCAATGATTCTCATCATTGATGTTTCTGTCTCTCCCTCTCCCTTCCTCTCTGAAATCAATAAAAATATATTTAAAAATAAAAGAGTAAACTAAAACTAAAAACAATTCTTAAAAAACAGTAAGAACAAAGTTAATAACATTGTAGAAAAATGTTCTCAAAATAAAAAATATTTCGGAAAAATGGCTAATAAAAATACTGAGTCACAGGAAAATGCAAATTAATAAAAATATATTGTTTGGCCTTTTAGGATACCTAACATTTCTATAATATTCAGTGTTGTGAAGGGAATGGCAAATGATACTTTTAATGTTAATGATGGATTGATATATCAGTAATCTTTTTTAATTTTTCGGTTTTTCAGTATCCATCAAACTTTTGACCCACAATTCATCTGTACTGAAAGATATATGAACAAGCAGATACATTGCATCCAAGTCTGTAATAGTAAAAATTGCGTATAACTTAAATATCTGTTTATAAATAGGAAATGATAATCATATATGCTATATGTATACAATGAAATATTGAGCAGTACTTTTAAAGGAAGGCATGGAGACATAGTCTTAGTCCATGGACATTAAGATATTGAAGGGTCAGAATAGGCTTCCCCAACATACGACACTTCAGCACGTAGATTATTTTTAGCTGAAGGCAATGGAGACTGAGTCTAGGCTCATGATACATTTACCTTTCACTTAAAGAACTTAAAGCTGGGGCTTTTCCCATAATAAGAGCCATCACCAGAATTAACTTTTCATGACCTAACTCTAGGGCAGGACAAACTTTTAATTAATAATCATCTGTTCCTCTTATTGTCCTGAGAATTACCCTCCTCCACCGCTCATGTACGTGGGTCTCTGATTCAGGTATGTGAGGTTCCCATATGCATGTATGTAATTAAATTTGGTTATTTTGTTCATCTGTTTCATGCAGATTTAATTATTAAACCAGCCAAAAGAACTCAGAAAGATAGAGGAAACTCGCTTCCTCCCCCACAGTCGGCATAGCCAGCAAGATATCTCATTGGCTGCTGGGCACTCTTCACCCCAGGGCTGCTTCAGTAGGAAGATCCGGGGACCTCTGACACGAGCCAGCAAAAGATAAGAATTCTTGCCAAATCAGACTCCTGCATCTCTCACCGCAGAGTTTGTTGGAAACAGAGCGGTGAAAGTCCTTTTTTTTTTTTCTTTATAAGTAAAAAGAACCTAGAAGAGTAAGAGGAAATTTCTTTCTCCTCTACAATATGTATGATATGAGTATATTATTATGAAGTAAAAAAGGCAAGCCTCACAATGATATTTAGTAGTTTTTATTAAGTGAAAATATGTAAATAGATATAATAAGTTAGAAGGTATGAAAAAACATATTAATATTTATATGTGGAGAAGAAAATAAAGTAGACGCAGGGCTACCATGAAGGCAGACTATATGTTCTATATTTTCTGTACAATTTGACATTTTAAACAAATGTATAGTTAGCTGCAATTTGTATAATCAAAACACATTAAAAAGTAGAAAAATAATATAAACCTCACTTTATTAAATTATATTATTTTTTGCATTGTTCTAATTTACTTTTATTTTGACTATTGCTTTGGCTTAAATCATATATACAAATAAATTTAAGCAAATAAACCTATTAACATTAATGCTGTACAATATCATTACTAGTTTTAATATACTCTTTTAAATATACAAATTACTTATAGATTTAAACATACTTTATATATTGAGAATTTTTATATATTCTTAAAAATGTGGCTGGCTAAATTAAACAAAATCATTATTTTTAACACTTTAAAGTTCTTCATTTTTTTTATATGCTCTCAAAGAAAATAAATCTGGTAATTTCAAGAACGTCATTTTTCTGTATCAAAACAATGTAACCTCTTTGTTTAATTGCTCGGCATTTATGTGGTGGGATGAGGGTACGATTCTGTTTATAAAATATGAAATCAAAGAAAAGCCAAAGACCCCACTTTGCAACAGCTGTGAGCAATCTGACCTAAATTCAGACTCTCAATTCCCTTTAAAATTACCCAAACTTTAAGGAGCAGATTGGTCTAAATCTGGAAAAATAAAGGCTTTAGGCCATTGACACACTGAAAGTGTATTTATTTAATAGCACTCAGTAGAACAGCTTTCTGCATTACAAATTAATTAGCAAATGCAGTTAATTTTTCAATCTATTTTTAAGACTTAATTAAGTCTTTGTCTTTGTTTTCAATATTACTCTGTCTTTGGAAATAAAATTATGGAAAGATTAGCCTCTCTCTAAGATTATTATGAATGTGAATAATTAGCTCTGGCATCATGCATTATATACATGTTAGACTTTTCCTTAATTGAATTTTTAACCATTACTGTAAATACTCTAACTTAATTTGTTCTAAAATGTCTTATTAAGTAGTCCAAAGATGTTGATTTATTATAGAAGTGAATCAAATATTTAAGTCACCCTTTAAGTTTAAAAGAAGGAAATAAAAACAGAATGACATTTTTTGCTTTTAGTTGCTTTTGCTCTTTATGCAATTTCAAACTTATAAAAATATTGTAGGAATAGAATAAGAAAATCCTATATAACCTATACTTAAACTGACCTATTGTTTACATTTTGTCTTTATACACTCTCCTCCCTTTTTCCTGCCTCCCTCTCATCTCCTCCCCCTGCCCATTCCCTCTCCTTCTCACCCCATCCCCCTTCTCTGCTTTCCCCATCTCTCCCCTCTTCTCCCTTTCTCTTTTGTGTTCTCTTCTTTTTCTTCTTTTCTTCTTCTCCATCTACTATTTAAATTTTTTTTTCCTATTCTTTAGGTAGGATAATTTATACTGCTCTATCTCTAAACTCACATTTCATTTTTTGTTGCCCTCTCCAATATGCTTTTAAAGCTATTGAGCAAAGCCTCATTTTATTTCACATACTTTACTTTTTAGTTTTAGAATTTCTATTAGATTTTTTAATAATTTAAATATCTCTGCTGAGATTCTTCATATTTCTATTTAAGTCCAAACATTGTTATACTACCTGCTTTGAAGGTCTTGTTTCCTACTTTTAATTTCAACCTTTGAGTGACTTCAGGTTTGGTTACTGTTGATCACTTTTTTCTCATCCAATGGTAATATATTCCTTTTAACTCACATATTTAATGGTTTTGTTTTGTATTGGTATACTGGGCATTGTGGATAATACACTGCAGACACAGAGTTCAGGCAGCTTCCTTTGAAGAATGGTGTGTATTTCTCTACCAGGTAGTTAATTTAGCTGAACTTAAACTCTACACTCTGTCTCTTTTGCAGTGAGGGAAAAGTTAAAATCTCTGCTCCATCTCTGTCACCTTCCATCCATTGTTACCTTCACAGCACCTTGGATACTCCTCTATGTATGTATAGTTTATGGCAGAAGCAAGGATGTAGGCAACGTTTATACGCAGGTTTTGGGGCTGTCCTCTCTAGATTCACCTTCCACCCATATCTCCCTGATGGTTTCATTTCTCTAGTAGCCCTGAACTCTAGTTCTTACTTTTTTAAACTAGTTGTATTGACTTCTCTGCTTATGTTCAGGCTACCCCACACTATATTTAAAAAAAGCCACATGAACACAAATATCTCCCAGTGAAAATTCCTCTTTCAAGGATTATCTACCCTCCAGTTCTGCCCAAATTAGGCTGTATTCCAGAATTGTCAGTAGTTATTTTTTTCAGAATTTTTATCCTAGAGTTTTTATTTGCTATCTATAAGAAAATGTTTCTCATACAAGCCACCACACTATTATCAAAGGTAGAACTGCTTTGTCATTAATTAATCAAGTTTGTTTTCAATTGTGTATGCATTGTAGCTTGAGACTCTGAATACTAATTCTGTCAATATTTTGCACAAGACTTTATTTCAGCATTCAAATTGAAAATAATTAGGCTTTAAATATTTGTATATACTAAAAAAAGTAGTAAAACAAAATAGAAGCTCAACATAGAAATAATTATTGCACTTATTTTCATGTCTTGGTTATCGTATACGATGATGCAAAAAACATGGGTAGGGAGACTAGATATGTCTTTGAAATAGTGATTTTATTTCCTCAGATATATACCCAGAAGTAGTCTTGCTGGATTTATAGTTCCAATTTTAATTTTGTGAGGATTCTCTATGCTGTTTTTCATAGTGGTGGTACTATTTTATATTCCCAATAACAGTGTACATCTTCCTCCCCGCCCCCCCCTGCATATTCTCACCAGCACTTATCTCTTGTCTTTTTGATGACAGCCATTCTGACAGGTGTAAGATGTAATCTCCTGTGGTCTTGATTTGCATTTCCCTGATGAATAGTGATGTTCAGTACTTTTTCATGTACCTGTTGGCCATTTCAGTATCTTTTTTAGTAAATTTCTATTAAGATCATTTGCTCATTTTTAGTAACATTTATTAATTTTTTTGCTAGTGAGTTTTATAAGATTCTTATATATTTTAGATATTAATTAATCAGAGATGTGGTTTGCAAATATTTTCTCCTATTCTGTAGGCAGACTTTCATTTTGTTGATTGTTTCTTTTGCTGTGCAGAAGCTTTTAAGTTTAATTAGTCCCACTTATTGATTTTTGCTTTTATTGTTTGTGCTTTTAGTACCGCACCCATAAAATTATTGCTGAGGTCAATGCCAAGGAGCTTTTTCCCTGTGTTTGCTTCTAGGAGTTTTGGGGTCTTGCATTTAAATTTTTAATCCATTTTGAGTTAATTTTTGTATTCAATGTAAAATAGGGGTCTAGTTTCATTCTTTTGCATGTGAATATACATTTCCCATCACCATTTATTGTATAGATTATCTTTTCTTCATTAAATATTTTTGGCTCACTTGTCAGATATTAGCAATGTATGCATAAGTTTACTTCTGGGCTCTTGATTCTCTTCCTTTGGCTATGTGTCTGTTTTTATGCCCGTATTATACTTTTTTGATTACGATAGCTTTGTAATATAGTTTGAAATCAGGAAGTGTAATGCCTCCAGCTTTGTTCTTTTTTCTCAGAATTACTTTGGTTATTCAGGATTTTTGTGGTTTCGTATGAATTTTAGAATTGCTTTTTCAAGTTTTGTAAGAAACATGCCATTGGAATTTTTTAAAATATGGCTTGATTGATTTTTTTAGAGAGAGAGGAAGGGAAAGCGAGAGAAATAGAAACACTGATGAGAGAAACATATATAGGCTGTCTCCTGCATGCCCCCTAATGGGGATGGAGCCCTCAACCCAGGCCTATGCCCTGACCAGGAATCGAACTGGACCCCCCCCCCTCAATGCTTGGGACAATGTTCAGCCAAACTGATCCCCCATTGGAATTTTTATAGGAATTGTATTGAATCTATAGATGGCTTTGAGTAGTATGGACATTTTAATATTAATTCTATCAATCCATGAACATAAGATATGTTTTCACTTATGTGGGTTTACTTTAGTTTCTTTTGTCAATGTTTCATAGTTTTCAAAATACAGATCTTTCACCTCTTTGTTAAATTTATTCCTAAACTTATTGGTTTTGATGCTATCATAAATGAAATTGATTTCTTTATTTCTTTTTCAGATATTTCATTGTTAGTGCAGAAAAATGTCACTGATTTTTGTATGTTGATTTTGTATTCTGCAATGTTACTGAATTCATTAATTATTTCTAACAGTTTTTTTGGTGCAATTTTTTTAGGATTTTCTATATATAAGATTCTGTCATGTGCAATCAGAGATAATTTTACTTCTTCCTTTCAAATTTGGATGCATTTTATATATTTCTATTGGCTGATTGCTCTGGCCAGAGTCCAGTGTCATGTGAGTAGGAGTGGTGAAAGTGGACATATTTATCTTGTTCCTGATCTTAGAAAATAAGCTTTCAATCTTTTATCACTGAGTTTTATGTTAGCTGTGCGCTTGTCATATATGCCCTTATGCTGAGTTATATTACTTCTACGCCCAATTTGTTGAGAATATTTTTATTATAATGGATGCTAAATTTTTTCAAATGATTTTCCATATCTTTTGTGATGAACATATGATTTTTATTTTTCATTTTATTAATGTGATGTGTCACATTTGTTGATTTGTGTATGTTGAACCATCTTTGTATCCCAAGAATGAATCCCACATAATCATATTGTATGATCCTTTTAATGTGCTGTTGAATTTTGTTTGCTAGTATTTTTGCATTTATATTATCAGGAATATTGCCTTGTCATTTTCTTTTCTTGTCATTTCCTTATCTTGTTTTGGTATCAGAGTAATGCTGACCTCATAACATAAGTTTGGAAGTGTTCTCATCTCTTCTTTTTTTTTTTTTTGCAAGAGTTTGAGAAGGATTGGCATGATTTCTTTTTCTAAATGTTTGGTGAAATTTATACTGGAAGCCATCTGGTCCTGTGATTTTCTTAGTTGTGAGATTTCAGATTACTGATTCAATCTTCTTGCATTTGGTCTATTCAGATATTCTATTTCTTCATGATTCAGTGTTCATGTTTCCAATAATTCATCCATTTCTTTTAGGTTGTCCAATTTGTTGGCATATAGTTTTCATAATAATCTCTTATGATTGTTTGTATTTATGTTGTCTAGTCTATCCAAAGGTATATATGGTTTGCTTTGTCTTTTAGTCATATAGTTGCTTCTCACCATGAGCCCTGCTTCATGGAGAAACTGAAGGTAGAAAATAGAAAAAAAATACAGAAATTTAGCAGAGAGACAAGATGGAGAGAATCCTAATTACATCTGAGTCCCTGATCTAAATTGCCTTTCTTCGAATGTCTTAGGCTAGATTTGCAGAATTATGATGAGCCACATCCAGATATAGTCTAAAGGAATAAATTTAATACAGAAGGAAACAGAACTCAGATCAGAATCTGTAGATGGATCCAATTTGTCATTATGTCATTTAGAAAAGGGTATGTTTTGCTATGAATATATGAAAATCTAGCCAGAGCATGATTTATAATCTATGTTGAAAAAAAGATATGTGTATCTATATGTGTGTGTGTGTGTGTGTGTGTGTGTGTGTGTGTGTGTGTGTTGGCGTACTACACTGGGAGAGAATATACTATGAATCAATTGTTTTTTATCTTCTTCCTTTGGTAACTGACTTCTACATTCTAACCTCAGGGGAAGTTACAGAACCAAGGACAACGTTGACTCTGAGGCAGATTAATTCTCAGTCTTCCTGTGCTTTGGATGCAAGAGATGATACATTTTAGTTTAACGCTCACCTCATTTAAATTGAATTTCTGTCATTGGCATCCAAAGTGTCTAACAGACAAGACCCACCTACATGTGCCTTGCTATGTACCCATATCTACATTATTTGAAGCCTACTTGGATTCATCACTTCATATTTTCTGTATTTTTGAGCCTTAAAGCATCTCATTCTCTCAGCCTGGAATTGACTTTCTTCAAATATGTCTCATTTGCCTTATAACATGTAAAAATCTTAAGATACAATTTTAATATCAAAACATAATTTTTTTAGATAAAGTTTTTCCTGATTCTTATAGTTACAAACTAACTTCTGTATTATCTCATAGCTGCTGATTTCCTTCAAACTTGGACTTGTAGAATGTATACTTTATTCTGCATCTTAATACCTCTTATTTTCTGGAATCCATATCCTTCTTACTTTTCCTAAATTCCTTCTCAAAAATATTTATAAAAAATGTTTTTCTCAACATGCTTATTAGTATTAAGGTCTGAATAAATGAGTGTCAGTTGTAGTGCTATTAGTAACAATAATGTTTTGAAATTAAAAATGATCCAAATAATAAGCATTGGTTAAGTTCTAAATGTAGAAGTTCAGGTATTAACCAACAATGAAGGTGATTTCATTTAGGGCTTTTAGCCTATCATGCCATATTTGGACTTCTTAAATGACTTCTTGTATAAAATTCACAAATTGTATATCTTGAGGTGTCTTTAGATAAAGTCAAAGATATCTAAAATATTTGTAGTTCATAACTGAATCATGGTGTTTGGCAATGTTTTTATATTCTTGTAGTTATCTTTTGAAAATGCAATTTCAGCCTGGCCAATGTGGCTCAGTGGTTGAGCATGGACTTATGAACCAGGAGGATTCCAGTCAGGGCACATGCCTGGGTTTGATCCCCAGTGTCGGGCGTGCAGGCAGCTGATCAATAATTCTCTCTCATCGTTGATGTTCCTCTCTGAAATCAATAAAAGTATTTAAAAAAACAAAATGCAATTGCATGTGTGGCAAACATTAACCTTCAGTTTTTAAATGGACTTCTGGCTTTACGATGGAATAAAGAACCTCCTTTTTTACTGTCTTACTAATAGATAACAAGAGCAATGAGGAAAAATAACAGAAATCTATCTTGATGATAAGAAAGAAATAACTATACAGGAAATATATATCTACACTAATAAAAGAGAAACTTGGTGTCACTCCGCTACCCTTCCCATTGGCTAATCAGGGCAATATGCAAATTCACTGCCAGCCAAGATGGCGGCTGGCAGCCAGGCAGCTTGAAGCGAACATGAGGCTTGCTTGCTTCAGTGACGGAGGACTCCAACGTTCCCCGCCTGCCGCTGCCGGCCTCTGAGCTTGTAGTTTGAAACATTGTTACAAATATAGAAGCTAAACAAAACCCCAGAAACCTGCTTTCAGCCAGCCGGGATCTCAGAGCTGGAGTTGAAACAGTGTTAGGATTATAGAACTCAAACAAACCAGATACCTGCTTTCAGCAGCCGAGATCTCAGAGCTGGAGCCGAGCCTCAGAGCTAAAGCTGGCCCAGAATTAAAAAAAAAAAGAAAAAAAAGCGGTTGGGAGCTTCAGTCACCTGCCAGCCTGAAAACAGCCCTCAGCCCCTCACCCAGACTGGACAGGCACCCCAGTGGGGACCCCCACCCTGATCCAGGACACTCTTCAGGGCAAACCAGCCGGCCCCCACCCATGCACCAGGCCTCTATCCTATATAGTAAAAGGGTAATATGCCTCCCAGCACCGGGATCAGCGGAGCCGCGAGACCTCCGGGCACCGGGATCAGCATGACAGGGGGCAGCGCCCAAACCCCGTGATCGCCCTGCGGCTCTGTGTGTGACAGGGGGTGGGGCCACAACCTCCCTATCCACCCTGCTCTTTTTGTGACAGGGGAAGGCGCCCAAACCCCCTGATTGGCCCTGCTCTGTGAGTGACAGGGGGTGGCGCCGCAACCTCCCCATCGACCCTGCCTTGAGTGTGACAGGGGGCGGTGCCCAACCCCCCAATCGGCCCTACCCTGAGCATGACTGAGGGTGGCATTGCAACCCCCCGATCCGCCCTGCTCTGTGCATGACAGGGGCAGCGCCCAACTCCCAATCAGCCCTGCTCTGAGCCGACAGGGCTGCACCCTAGGAATTGGGCCCTCCCCCTGCCCTCTGCCACCCGGGAGCAAGCCTAAGCCAGCAGGTTAGTATCTCCCGAGGGGTCCCAGACTGCGAGAGGGCACAGGCCGGGCTGAGGATCCCCCCTTCCCCCCGAGTGCACAAATTTTTGTGCACCGGGCCTCTAGTATATATATGTGTATATATATATGTGTATGTATATATATATATATATATATATATATATATATATATATATATATATCTCCTATAAAATAAAAAACAAATATGCAAATAGACCGAACGGTGGAACAACTGGTTGCTATGACGTGAACTGACCACCAGGGGGCAGGTGCTCAATGCAGGAACTGCCCCCTGGTGGTCAGTGTCTTCCCACAGGGGAGCACTGCTCAGCCAGAAGCCCTGAGCTGGGCTCATGGCTGGTGAGTGCAGCAGCGGTGGCAGGAGCCTCTCCTGCCTCCATGGCAGCGCTAAGGATATCTGACTGTCAGATATCCCCTGAGGGCTTCCAGACTGCGAGAGGGCGCAGGCCGAGTTGAGAGACCCTCCTGAGTGCACGAATTTCATGCACCTGGCCTCTAATATATATACATATATATGACCGCGGCACCTCAACCTCCCACTGCCCCTGCCCCAACCGGCCCAGCCCCTGTTTGCGTGCCCTGGCCCCCATGAGTGGGTGGGGGACAGGGACAGCACTAAGGATCAGCGAGTCCAGCTTCTGGTTGAGCAGAACTTCCCCCCTGCTCAGCCAGAAGCCAGGCTCACAGCGGCAGCTAGTACAGATAGTAGGCAAACGTGTTTGGACACAGGATCCTCAAAAGTAGAGAGCTATCCTGAGTGACATTTCAATGGACCCATACTTGGAAAAGCAGATTTGCTTCAATGATGAGAACTGCTGCAGAAACTTCCCTCCCATTTATTTCATGCAAGGATATCAAAAAGGAAGTTGAAGTGACTAAAGAAACCTACCATCTGTGGCAACTGCATTGCATAGTAAAAGAAAACCTGTGTGGGTGGGGGGTAGTTTTCAACTAAAGAAAAATGTCTGTTTTGGGAGAAAAGATGTATTATGTACATTTTATAAATTAGTAAGAGGTATATTTGTATTTAAATGTATGAAAATAGCCTCTAGAAAAGGAAAGGGTTATATAATTAACAGCATACTGTGGAGCAAAGGCAATTGCAAAGATGGAAGAAAGTAGATGTATTAAAATTTCAACATCACTTGCAGGGAAATCAGTAGGCACTAGGAAAGAAATAGATTAATTCCACTAAATAAATTACAATGATAAAGGGCCACAATGGCTTTAAAAGAGTATAAACTTTCAAAATGATCAGAAGCAAACATGCATAATAATGGAAATGTAGACCTTATCAAGAACAAAAATAAATAAAATATCAATGTTCAAAAAATAATATAAATTAAGCTGACAAAACTTGATTAAACATTAATTTTATGTCTATATATAAAAATGAGATTTGCTTACCTATTAAAAGAAAAAATATGCTTATATTAAATAATCAAGCTAAACCTAATGGCATGTTATGTACAGGAGAAATAAAATGAAGTAACTCAGAAAGTAAAAGAGTAGACAAAGACATAGCAGGAAACTGAAGACTAAAAATTTTACAGCATATTAATATCAGACAATACATGATTCTAGTAAAAAAAATGAATAAAAAGACTTAAAAATAAAGACTTAATCCACACTGAACAATTTATAATCGTGATCTACATACAAAATAATTGCAGTAAAAGCCATAAAACAAAAAATCTTTAATATGGGCCTCTGTCAACCTATAATAGATTAAATTATAAAAAAAATACATAAGACCTAAATAACCTTATGGCTTATATTGATCTAAATGATATAGCTCAGCAGAGCATAAAATTTACAGTTTCCAAGTACCCATAAAACAGTCATATTATTGACAAAAGATGCTCAATAAATTCAGAACAGTAAAATTACTAGAAACATTATGCTTTGTTTATAATGTAAGAGAACAACAAATTAGTCAGCAAATTACTAAGACAAGCAAAAATGAATAATTCATATGCTTGCATTAGTTCTCACCTTCTCTCTACTTCAAACATTTTTATTTAATGTTCAATACTTTCATGATAAATTGTTATGTGAAAAAGCAAAGCATAGTGTAGTATAGTGTTTCATTTCACATGTTTATAATATACTACGACGTGTTTTAAAAAACAATATATCTATCCTTATGTATGTATAGCCATTTCTGAAATTATGTATCGGATTTTATATTTCTGGACAGTGAATTTGGGGGAATGGAGAAATAGTAGGATGGTATTTACCTTTCTCTTGAAAATTTTTAAACATTTACCTATAAAACCTATTGCATATTTAACAAGTTCTAAAAGGGTTTTCAAAGCTCTTTTATGGTATAGGGATAGTCTCAATTAGTGTAAACATGTATAGAGGACATAAAGCAAAGTGTTGGCTGCTATCTGTTTTATGGGATTATAGACATTTATTTCTCTTTTATATTTTATGGTATTTTATTTTTAACCAAAAATATATACCACACTTACAGTTAAAAAGACCAACTATATACCTTTTTCCATTTTAGAAAATAAACAACAAGACTATACTCAGATGGTGTCCCATAGCCTCTGAGAAAAATTTTAAACACCTTAATGTAGCATTCAAGGCCATTCACTATGCCATTCCATTTTGTATTTCCATTATTAGCTCATGCCTTTTCTGCCTCATACAACCTGTATTTAGGCAAAGATGTGTGGCTCCAAATTCTCATAGTTCATGGATTACTTCACACCATATTTCATGCTATTCCTCTACATAGAGTGTCCTTTCCTTTACCTTATCAACCCCATCCGATTTCCAAATCTTCATTGAAATGTTGCCTTAGTGATATTTATAGGTAAAATCAATCAATATCTCCTCTGACTTCTTTTATGATACTAAAATCAAGTCCATATATCTTATATGATACTATGTGATGTGAGTGTATGTGTGTGTGTAAAGGAAAGAGAGATAACATAAACTTGATAATCATCTCATTGAGCCCTTGTTTCTAAAAAAAAAAAGAAAGAAAGAAAGAAAGAAAGAGATTAAGTTGAGGCTAGACATACTCAATTTTTAAGTTTGTCAACTTACGAATGATTTTGTTTGCTCAAATAATTAGATGTTAGATAGGTGATAACCAGACCTTCTGACAGTCTATCACTGAGTTTGTGACTGATAATGAGTAGATTGGAAGTTTTCCTGTTATAAGCAGGTATGGAAATATATAGATTGTTTTTAACCAGATCCTTTATTTGCTGATATAGAAAAATTCAGTCCAAAAGTCCAACAAAACTTTTTCAAATTTGTCACATTTACTTTTGAAAACTCTGATAAGAATTAGCCTGAAAACTGGATGATAATGAGTCACCTCATTAATTTCTTCAACTTAACACCAATATTATAAGCATTAAAAAATGAGTTAAAGTAAGGACTTATTCCAAATAAATTTAGAAGAATAAAAAATTTTATCCTGAATTTAGAATAACTTACTTTTAATTATTTTAAGAAAAATGATATTTCATTGGGTTTTCATAGTATTCTAATAAACAGACAAAAAAAACGATATTGCTTCTTTTTGTCAATAATAACTTTGTGTTTGGAATTTCTAAGGTGTTTCAGTTTTGAGATATAGTTACATTAAAATGAATGGAGGCTCATTTCTAAAAGAAATATAGATTTTGTTTTTTAATAGAAGCTTTAGCATATTTATGTTATTCTACAGTTATGAATTAGTCCTTTTGGGGTAGAGTCTAGCAATCTTGTGACCTTGAGCAAGATACCCAATTCCTGAGCCTCAATTACTCTTCATTAAAATAATAGTACTTACCTCACATGGTTTTCATTATTGACTTTAATGAAATGGGTAAAAAAAGTAGTATATATACATATAGAATGGATTATTCAACCATTAAAGAAAATGAAAGGAAATCCTACCATCAGTAGTGACATAGATGGGCCTTGAAGGCATTATGCTGAATAAAATAAATCAACAGAGAAACAAAAATACTGTACAATATTGTATATATGTAAAATCTAAAACAAAAACAAAAAACAAACAAACTCATAGAAACAGAGTGGATAGGTGGTTTCAAGGTGTTGGGGATAGGGGCAAAGTGATGGGTGAGGGTAGTTAAAGGGTACAGACTTAATTTATAAAATAAATCTGTGGATGCATGTACATCATCATAACTAGAGTTAACAATCTCGAATTGTATATTTGAAAGTAGCTAAGAGAGGAGATCCTAAAAGTTATCATTACAAAAAAAGAAAAAGAAAAAAAGAAATATAGCTATGTGAGGTGATGGATGTGTTAAATAACTATTGTGGTACTCATTTTGAGTTATATACATACTAGTGGCCTGGTGCATGAATTTGTGCACATTGAGAGGAAATTAGAAGAAATATTTTAATATTGCTATTCACCCTTTCTCTATAATAGAAGTGTCAACCAAATTCACAATCGACAATGACAGATCGACACACATGCATGCAATTGTCACCAGTGAGAGTTTGATATGTATCGTGCATGCATGAGTCAACTTAACCTTTTATAGATATAGAATAAACTTGCTTAATTAGACCAGCTTTCTGATTTAGCTAAACTTTTTCCAGCTCAGGGAAGAACCCCAACTTTTCTTTCAGGTAATTGTCAGCAACATAGCAGTAAATATCAACATGAAACAGATTATTATTATAGATCACACAGGGAGAACAAAGGGTAAAATATTTAACTGCAGCAGTGTTTGACTATATTCTGTGCAGTGAGAAAACCTGAAGTCGTTTTCAAGGTCTACCATTTCTTACTTCTTTTCAGTCGAGTTAAGTTTCTAAGCTTTCTAAATTTCCATTTTCCAGCTAAAGAAAAGAAAATAGGATTCCACTGATCTCCTAACTACCTATTCCAGGACTTCTATGAGGATCAAATGAGATGAGGCATGGGAAAACACTTCACAGACATTTGGTAAAAGTGTAAAATGTTTTCACCTGGCTATAAAGCAAGTCATGTTCCTGAGCTGAAGAAACTCCAAGGAGGCTAGTTGCTAGGGAGAGGAAGCCGGGCATTGCTATGTGACATCATTACCCATGCCCACAGCGACCATTTCCAGGCTGAGCTGGGCTGTGGGCCCCATTTTGCGCCATGGGGTCTCAGCAGCATTGGCTGCGATTTGGTGGGCTGTTGCTCCAGGATGGTGGTGGGGCCTGTGTCCCACTTAGGGGAAGCCAAGTGTTGCTTTGTGGGTGCTTGGTCCATGGTGCTATTTCTCTGTAAATGGCCACTGCGTGTCATGGCAGCTCCTGCGTTGAGTGCCCCCTGGTGGTCAGGTGCATCATAGTGACTGGTCGGACAGTGGGACACTTAGCCTTTTATCTATATAGATATCAAATTATTACACTGTATACCTTAAACTTACAAAATGCAGTATGTCAATTATCCTATATAATAAAGAGGGAATATGCAAATTGACCATCACTCAGCCACAGGTGGCTGCACCCACAGCAGAGGCCAAGTTCCCATAATGAGCCTTAATGAGCAATCAGCAGGGACCTGAGGCTGTGCCCCCGCAAACCCCCTGTGGAGCTTGACAGGGGACCTCAGGCCACACCCCTTGCTCTGGTGCCAGGCTGGGGGACCTCAGGCCATGCCCCCCACCTGGCAGGGCTTGACAGGGGACCTCAGTCTGTTCCCCCTGCCCCATGGGTCTTGTCGGGGGACCTCATGCCATGCCCCCTGCCCTGGCACCGGGCCAGGGGACTCGAGGCTGTACCTTCCACTCCAGTGCCAGGCCTGGGGACCTGAGGCTGCGACTCCTGCCTGGCAGGGCATGACGGGTGGCCTCAAAGTGCGCCCCCCGCCCCAGTGCTGGGCCAGGGGAACTCAAGCTGCTCGCCTCACCCCGGTCCGGGAGACCTCAGGCCACAACCCCCGCCCAGCGGGACTTGATGGGGGAACTCAAGGTGCGGCCCCACCCCGGCCCATGCTGGGGGACCTCAGGCCATGTCCCCCCCATCCCGGTGCCGGGCCAGGGGACCTGAGGTTGAACCCCCACCCAGCGGGGCTTGACAAGGGTGGGACCAGCTGGGTCTGGATCTAGCCCAGTGGAGGGGGGGCAGCCAGGTCTGGGTCTCACACGATTTGGAGGCACACATGGGTGGGCAGGGACTTGACTCTGGGTCCTGTGGTGCACCCCATACTCTGACAGGAGGAAGATTTTCATACACATTTTAATTTTCTTTCATCTCTGACACTTCAATTATAGAGAAAGGGCAAATAGCAATATTAAAATATTTCCTCTAATTAATCCCCTTTTAATGTGCATGAATTTCATGCACCGGGCCACTAGTATTTCAATAAAGCTTGGATTAAAAACAACAGACAACTACAATTTTGCAACAATAACAAACAAGGTAGAAACCTGCCCCACCAGTTCTAATATGTAAATCCCTGGGATAGACTAACTCTGTGGTCGGCAAACTGCGGCTCGTGAGCCACATGCGGCTCTTTGGCCCCTTGAGTGTGGCTCTTCCACAAAATACCACATGTGGGCACATGTGCAGTGCGATTGAAACTTCATGGCCCATGCGCAGAAGTTGGTTTTCGGCATGGGCAAGTCTATTTTGAAGAAGTAATGTTGATATTTGGCTCTGTTGACTAATGAGTTTGCTGACCACTGGACTAACTTATTCCAAATCCTCAATGTCATGTAAGCACCATGCCTGGAGGAAGGTCACAGATTAAAATTAGTAGTGTTGGTCTGTCTCTATGTCCAACTTGTGAGCGGTCAGTACTAGTCAGTGAGCAAAGAGGAGTGTTGAACAGAAATATAACTGATGTGAATTATGTTGGAGAACGAGAAAATTGAAGACACACATATCTATTGATAGGAGTTCTTTTTTCTCTAAATTAGACAAATAAATAATTTGTTTATTTTTATAGAATGGTTCTTGCTTAGTAAAACTGGCAGAATTGAGAAATGTTTACAGAACAGAATAAGAGATACGATTCATTGATAAGAGTTTCTTTTCTCTAAGTGCAAGTTGCTAGAAATGATTGCTTGTAATTTTTGTCTTATACATTGTGTTTTGCAACACCTTGATCCTTTCAAAGCCAAAAATGTTACTGAAAATCAAGTACACAAGTGAAATTCAATTAAGATAAAACACCAAGAATTAAAAATAGTTTATTTTCCTTATCGGTTTACATCCTAATTGTAAGGGTTTAATGGCCCATCTTATTTCATCAACACATTCTTTGCCATAAATATTCCTAAAAATCCAAAACCTCTCATCCAAGTACATTTTTAATATCACTTTGTTTTCACAATCTGTCATTTGAATTAGCTTTATGAGACTATCATAAGGAAAAGAACGTTGCTTTCTTCAGAAATATGAGTTATAGTAAAGAAACAACTGGAAAGAATGTTCCAATTTTTGAAAATGAAATAAGGATTTTAAATCTTATTTATGGCCTAAAATAAACTCAAATTTTGGAGTTTTAGCAGAAGCAAAGTAGCATGACAATAATAATATAAAGAATGTCATTTTTTCATATGTTCATAAAATGTAGGATAAGTCTATCAATAAAGACATAACTAAAATATCCTTTAGAAAAACACTTCAAAAATTTGAAATATTTTAAATATTCTAAAACTTTATTATGAAATATTGCATCCAGTGAACTACAGAAAGATTACAAGATGGTCAGTGATAAATTTGCTTGTATTTAAGGC
This sequence comes from Myotis lucifugus, assembly GCF_000147115.1. Classification (NCBI taxonomy): domain Eukaryota; kingdom Metazoa; phylum Chordata; class Mammalia; order Chiroptera; family Vespertilionidae; genus Myotis; species Myotis lucifugus. Next base: position 4,586,903 of record NW_005871128.1, read on the forward strand.
CCTTCTGTTTCACTGATGTTGACAGAGCATACTTTTGACAGCACTTATTTCAGTTGCAATAGTTCTCTTTAAAATAACTTCTATGCAAAATAATGTGCACTCAGTGTGTGTGTGTGTGTGTGTGTATCATACACACACATACACACACACTGAGTGGCCAGATTATTATGACCACCTGACGTTTGTAGGCAAATTAGCTATAATTTCGAGCTGAAGTTGCTAGAGGGCCAGACCATTATAAATAGGGAAGCAGGTTGTTTACCATGACAGTAGAAGTGATTTTTTTTTTTCTGAAGATATGGGTAAACAATGCAATTTAACAGCCTTTGAACGTGGGATATATTTTAATGTGAGTGGCCAGATTATTATGACCACCTGACGTTTGTAGGCAAATTAGCCGTACACTGCATCGTATGGGATATGGAAGCCGAAGGCCTGTTTGAACACCTTTGCTGTCTGCAGTTACCAAGATAAAACGTCTCCAATTCGCACAGGAACACAAGGATTGGACAGTCGAGCATTGGAAAAAAGTCATGTGGTCCGATGAATCACGTTTCCAGTTGCATCATGCAGATGGCAGAGTGAGAATTTGGCCGAAACAGCATGAAAGCATGCACCCCACATGCATGAGTACAGCCCTTCAAGCTGGTGGGGGCAGTGTTATGGTTTGGGGCATATTTTCCTGGCATGATTTGGGCCCTTTAATTTGTGTGGAACAACGTCTGAATAACTCAACATAACTAAGTATCATTGCTGATCAAGTTCATCCTATCATGTTGATGGTGTATCCCAGTGGAGATGGCTTCTTCCAATAAGACAATGCGCCATGCCACAGTGCTCGTATTGTTCAGGAGTGGTTTCAAGAACATGAGGGAGATTCTACCTTGCTTAGGTGGCCCCCACAATCACCAGATCTCAATCCAATTGAGCATTTGTGGGACGAAGTTAAAAGAGCCATCAGGCAGCTGGTTCCACAACCATCAAATCTCACAGAACTGGACAGTGCTATTCATCAGGCATGGTGTCAGATTCCTCGCATCACCTTTCAACATCTCATGAAGTCAATGCCAAGAAGAATCGCCACAGTATTGAAGGCAAAAGGTGGCCCAACGAAGTACTGATGGGGTGGTCATAATAATCTGGCCACTCAGTGTATACATTCAAGATTTCAACTGAGTTGTGTTCAACATAGCCACTATGTTTTAAATAGATTTATTTTAAGACTAAGAATATGTTACTTAAAATAGGAAGATGGCGGCATAGGTAAACACTGGTACTCACCACCTCCCACAACCACATCAAAATTACAACTAAAATACAGAAAGCCATCATTCAGAACCACTTGAAATCTGGCTGAATGGAAGTCCTACAACTAGAGAAGTAAAGAAGAAATTACATAGAGACTAGTAAGAGAGGTGGAGGCACCAAAAGGGCTGGCTTTTTTTTTTTTAAATCAGGAGGGATATTTCCACTGCAGAGGCCTCCCATGAGAAGCAAGGGGTCCCAGCCCCATTCCAAACTCCTAGCCCAGAGTTCCAGAGCTGGGAAGAGAAGTCCCCATAACTTTGGGGTGGAAAAACCAGTGGGGATTGTGGCTGAGTGACAGGAACGCTGTTGGAGACCCAGGCAGTTCCTGTTAAAGGAACTTACATGGTCCTGCTTCCTCTGAGCTCCAGGGCTAGGGCAATGGCTTGGGAGAGCCAGGGACACATGGGGAGGAACTGGATTGTCTGGCATTAGGGCAGGACCTCGGGGGTAGACTTCTCCCAGATAGGGGTGCTTGCAGTGGTCATTGTTCCTGTGCTGGGACCTACTCTGTGCAGAGCTGACTGACAGCCATATCTGAGTTTTAATCAAGGAGCCCACACTGTTGACTCAGCATTGGTGATTGCCTGAGACCCCACCCATTCCAATTTTCAGCCCCACCCAAGCTGTTTTCAGGAGCTTTTCCATATGAATGGCCTGTCAGGTAATGTTTTTGGAGGAACTTAAAGTATGTTAGTAACTCCATCAACTTTCTTTGCACCCTCATGGAAAATAATTGACAGATAGCTGGGAGAGGGGTATAGGAAAACAGTGTCAAGCATAAAGTCAGAGCTCAAAATATAATTGCTGAAGGAATATATAACTGCAAAGCATTCTTGGTGTAGAAAGCAGAGTAGTCCTCAAGCAGTATGTAGCCATTATGACTTCATTCAGATTAAAATATACAAAAATCATATTTGCAGTGTTCTCACTAAATGGAAGTTATTTTTTCCTGTAAAGGAAAAATTCAGGAGTTAGCCTCCAGTGTATCTAATACCAGAGACCAGCTTCAGGTAGCTTTCCAATCTTTCCTCTCAGTTTGTAGCTTTCATTCCCAATGCTTGTGATAACACTTATCACAAGATGCTATTAATCTCCATACACTACATCTACATTCAAGAATAGGCAGAGGGCAGAACTAGTCCTCTGAGACCATTTTATTAAAAAGGACAAAAGCACCTAGCCACAGTGGCTCAGTGGTTGAGCGTCGACTTGTGAACCAGGAAGTCATTCGACTCCCAGTCATGGCACATGCCCTGATTGCAGGCTTGATCCCCAGTAGGATGTGTGCAGAAGGCAGCCAATCAACGATTCTCTCTCATCATTGATGTTTCTATCTCTCTCTCCCTCTTACTTCCTCTCTGAAGTCAATAAAAATATATTTTAAAAATAAAGAAGGCAAAAGCTTTCCCAGAAATCCCTGCAAGTCTTTCCATTAGGTTCCATTTGCCAGACCTGGGAGTGAAGTTGCATCAAATTTTGCAAATAAAAATACAAGATAACCAGTTGAATTTTAGATAAACTATGATGAATTTTACTGTAAGTAGGTGCAATGCAATATTTGGGACGTAAAAATTAGTCATTGTTTATCTGAGATTCAAAGTTAACTGGCATCCTGTACTTTACCTGGCAATCCTAATCGGGTATGCAGCTACCCTACTACATACAATGGAAATTGGGAAATCATTTAAGACAGTCAGGACTGTCTTAGGCCAATCATGATTTATCATTTAGCCCTGAGCACATTGTCTGTCCGGGGAAAAAAACACTGAATTTTTTTGCAAGGAAAAGAGGGGTGAGAAAGGGCAGAATCTATGCATATTTAAAACTCAGAACAATATAGCAAAAGAAAAAAAAATGAAAGAAGGAGGAGAGAGAAAAGGAAAGGAAAGAGAAGAGGGAGAAGAATGATTTTACTATATGTAAATTTTAATAAATGTTGTCACCTACATGCATAATATATCCATGTTAAAAAAATTAGAAAAGAAATTTTAAAATCACTCCCCTGTTTGTACTTTCTTCCAAAGATAGCACAATTAATAGCTAATAATAATTAGATAAATTTCTTTATGGCCTTTATATTTGTATAACATATCTAGAGATGAAAATATATATATATATATATA